>NW_008576924.1:0-4228 GCF_000257125.1 Entamoeba nuttalli P19
AAAAAAAAGATAATAGAGTAAATTCAGTACCATGCCATTGTATACATTTAAAAAAATTACGCCTGTTCCAACATCAAATGAATTACAAGATGTAGTACTTAGTGGGACTAATAAACATACTCCAACTGTTGTTCATAAACAATATGCTATTCATCGAATTCGTGCATTTTATATGAGAAAGGTTAAATATTGTTCACAATCATATCATGATAAATTAGCATTAATATTAGATGAGTTTCCATTACTTGATGATCTTCATCCATTTTATGGAGATTTATTGAATGTTCTGTATGATAGAGATCATTATAAACTTGCATTAGCACAACTTTCCATTGCAAAGAAATTAATTGATTCAATTGGAACAGAATATTGTAAATATTTGAAATATGCCGATTCATTATACCGATGTAAACAATTAAAACGTGCTGCTCTTGGTCGTATGACATCTGTTATTAAACAACAAAGTGCATCACTTGCATATTTAGAACAAGTAAGACAACATTTAGGAAGACTTCCAAGTATTGATCCAGTTTCAAAATCATTAATTCTTGCAGGATTTCCAAATGTTGGAAAATCATCATTAATGAATGTTATTACAAATGCAAATGTTGATGTTCAACCATATGCATTTACTACTAAATCATTATTTATTGGACATACTGATTTTAATTATACACAATGGCAAGTAATTGATACACCAGGTATTCTTGACCATCCATTAGAAGAAAGAAATGTTATTGAAATGCAATCTATAACAGCACTTGCACATTTACCATGTTGTGTATTATATCTTATGGATGTTAGTGGAAGTTGTGGATATACTATTCAACAGCAAGCACAATTATTTAAAACAATGAGACCATTATTTAGTCAAAAACCTGTTGTTCTTGTATTAAATAAAATTGATATTTGTCCAATTAATCAATTAGAAGAAGAAGAAAGAAAAATTATTGAAGAAATTAAAGGAATGTCAACATTATGTTGTGAATGTTCATGTTATAAACCAGAACTTTATGGAGAATTAAAAACAAAAGCATGTGGATTATTGAAAGAAACAGTAGCTCAAGATCGATTTAGTGGAAAGAAAGGAGAATTATTGTTAAATAAATTAAGAGTCACTATGCCAAAGAAAAGAGATGATATTGCAAGACCTGCTGTTGCAGCTCCAGTCATAAAAGAAATGGAGACAGATGAAATTGAACCAGAAATGACACAATGTCAAAAAGAATTAATTAAATATCAACATGATTTTGAAGCATATGAACGAGGAGAAATTCCATGGTCAGAATATATGAAAGAAAGAGAAAAATATATTTTGGATAATGATGAATGGAGATATGATGTTATTCCAGAAATTGTAGATGGTATGAATATTGCAGATTATGTTGATCCAGATATTGAAAAGAAATTAGAAGAATTAGAAAAAGAAGAACAAGAACAATTACTTACAGCTACCATGGAATTTGATGATTCAATGAAATTAAGTGAAGAAGATCAAAAATTATATGAAGAGATTGTTGAAGCACAAGGAGTGTTAAAAGCAGTTAGTAAAGCAAAGAAAGGAAATGAAAATAATAGAATTGAAAATATGACTAGAGGAAGAAGTAGAAATGAATTAAAAGAACATTTAGAAGATTTAGGTATAGATACAGAAACAGCACATGAAACATCAAAATTAGCTAAAAGTAAATCAAGAAGTAGAACTAAAAGTGTTAAAAGAGGAAGAGATATTCCATTTATGGAAGAAGAAGAAGAAACTGATGATAAAAGAGGTAGATCAAATAGTAGAAAACGAAGTAGGTCTAATTCCTTAATTAGAAAAGGAGAAGAACATTCAATGCCACGACAAGAGATGAGAGACAAAGCAGAAAGATTACGTAGAAAAGCAATTGATGCTTTACATCGACAAAGTAGGACTGGTGAATCAGATAGAAAACATGATATTGAACGTCCAAAATGGTTATTAGCTGGAAAAAGAACAGCTGGAACACATGATTGGAGATAAAAAGAGTATCTATTAATTTGATTGATTTTTATTCATTTAATAAGAATTTGTTTGTATTAATAGAAATAATAATAAAAAATAAAAGAATAACATTAAAAATATGAAATAATTATTGATAATCTTTCTTAAGTTGATATTCTTTCATACTTGATGTTGGTGATTGAACTAAATCACAAATCTTTTTAAGTTGTTCTTTTAAATATTGTTCTGGTTGTTTTAATTCTAAGTTTAACATATTAAATGTATATGTTGGTTTAATCTTAAACATTGCTAATATTCTATCTGTTAATTCAGTTTCATTCATTCTAACTCTTTTATCAACAATAATATCTTCTCTTTTTCTATAAATATTAATTGGTTTATGTGGAATTTCATCTTCTGAACTTTCATCATTAATGACTAATTTTGGTTTTTGTTGTTTTATTATAATATCATTTCTTCTAACTATTGGTTTTAAATACATTTCTGATTTTCCATAATTTTTAAATGCTTGGTTTGTTTGTTTAAGAATAAAAATTGGATCTTTACATTGTGTTTTAAATAAATCATACTTTTTCTTTGTTTGTTCATCTTCTATACTTAATTCTACTAATTCACCATATTGATTAAGTCCAATTGAATCATTAAGATTATTTCCTTTTTTAAAATGTTCAACAAGCATTTTATTTAATTGAATAACATATAATCTTTTTCTTCTATCACTGTTTTCAATAGGTTTTAATTTTGGTCTCATGTCTTCAAAAATATCTTTTTGTGGTTTATTTTCCATGTTAGAATTATGTAATTCTTTCTTAGTTGTTTTTTTTTTCTTTGTTTTTATTAAAACTTCTCATATATTCATTAAAAAATTGGTATAATTAAATAAAAGAAAATCAATCAGTTACACCTCTTCTTATCAATGTATCATTATTACTTAAGCTTCATCCATGTGTTTATTAGCATCTTTCTCAGATATACTACTTGTTTTTGTTTTATTCAATAATGCTTTACGTTTAAGATTTTGAGTATAAGCAGGAATAGTGGCTTTTCGTGCTCTTAATTTTAATAATGGTAAAACATCTTTATGTCGTTCAATAAGAGCTAATCGTTGTTTCATTTCATTTTGTTTTCCTTCTCTAATACGGTCAATGTAATGACTTAACTTTCTTCGTTGACGAATTTCTTCAATACGTTTCATAGCAATAATTGTTTTTGCATAAAGCTCTCTATTATAACGTACAGGTCTATTTCTTTTCATCTCAAAATCGAGTGTTTTATCTACTGTCATTTCTCTTCCTGTTGTCATTCGGTATGCTTTTGTCCATTTGAATTTACGTGGATTTCTCTTCATCTTGAAACTTTTATGACATTTCGATCTACAAAACCAAAATACTTTTGCATCATTTCTTACAAACATCATCCCATGTCCGGGATAAATATTTGCACCACAGAAGTAACACTTCTCAATTCTCATTATCTGTTTTTTTGTTGTCTTTTCTTTCTTCTTTTATTTTTTTAGGGTTTATTATAAAATAATGTTTTATATATCAAATTATATTGATTGACGTTTCAACTGATGAAGTTTGTCATTCATCTTGTGATGAAAATAAACCAAGATATTTAAACAAACTGAGAAATGAACAAAAACAAAATCATGACACCTATCATCATATTTTATAAAACAAACTCAATGACTGACTTTTTGCCATTATTTATTGAAGATAATCGTTTTAGTGTTATTAAAGTAACAATCATTAACCAAATTCAATCTCAATTTCCTGAAAATAAAATCAATAAAACAAGCATAAAATTCTTTATAAATGGTAATCAAATCCAACAAGAAAGAGTAGTTGAGACAAACACCTTTATTTATGTCACATTCTCCTTTGTGACTGAAATTATAATACAAAATGAATCATCTTTTGAAACTGATGTTTGTGATAATTCTGTTTCAAGTACAGAAGAAGAGCCTAAATCCTTTTCTTTCTTTTTCACTGACATAAAACCTTTTTATTCTTCTTTTCACATTGAAGATGATAATTCTTCACCAATGTTTTTTAAAACAATTGAACCATATTATGTGAATGTTTAACAATGAGAGGTAGAAGTTTTTAAAGAATAAAGAAACAAATAAACAATGAACAAATTTAAATTTATTCAAATAATATTTATCAAGAAAGTCAATTAAACTTATTTCTCTTTAATAACAGTAATTAATTACTTTGTGTTTTTTCATTTTTTTTT
>NW_008576925.1:0-2684 GCF_000257125.1 Entamoeba nuttalli P19
TTTAAAATGATTGAAAAATTGATTCAAATTAAGAAAAAATAAATCAAAACTCATTTGCTTCTTTTATTTTATTAAGAGAAGAAGCAGTAGTAGGATTTCGTTTGATGAACATTGATTGAGACTTAGTAAATGAAGCTGACATAGGCATAACTTTCATTGATTGAGTTTCTCTATTAGGTAATGGACGGAAAGGTTTTCTAACAGGTTTTTCATCTTGACTGACTAATTTAAATGCATCATCGAAAGAATTTAATGAGTCAATGTTATCCATTGTAACATCACCCATAACAGAAGGTTGTTTTTTATGAGTTAAAAGAATAGATGATTTAGGTTTATCATCTTGAGTTTTCTTTTGAGGTCTTTTTCTTTTTGGAGCTTCAGGTTTAGGTAAGAGATTTTTAAATAATCCAAGGTCTTGAATTAGATAAAGGACACTTGACCAAGAAATACTAAGAATGTAAGAAATAACAGAGTCAATCAAATAAGCATAACCTATTTTATTTAATGAATAAATAATACCAATAATAATTAAAGTTAATGCAAGTAATGTAGGAGATTTGAATACATATACTATATTATCAAATGATAAGAATGCAATTAGAAGAATTAACCACATTGGAGTTTTTGAATGAACAGTAATAGCAGCAAGTTCTTGTTGTGCTCTCATAAAATTAGATTCAGCCATATTTTGAAATCCTTCATAAATACTAAGTCTTTCACTTAAAGAAAAAAGAACTTTAGTTTGATCAATAGTTCCATTTTCTGGTTCTTCAATAATCATTTTTTTACCAGTTGCAGGGTTAATAGAAATAAAAGATAATTCATCATCTTTAGGATCCATTCTAATATAAGAAAATAAGTCAAGAATTTTTTCAGCTTCTTCTTTAGCTTTAAAGAATGGTTTACTAAGATCTTCATTTTGTTTCCATTTTTTTGGTAAACCTTCATCGTCTAATCTAAAGATAGAAATAAATTTATTTTCCATTAAATTACTAACAAATCCTGGTCTTTCTAATATTGTAGATCTTACAGCATCAATAATATAAACTTGAAGTTCATTTAATTTTTTTTCAACATCATCTTTATTCATTTTTAATGAATTAATCATTCCATTTTCTAATTCTTGAAGGTTTTGACTTGTAGTTTCAATAACAACTTTTCTAACTTGTTCCCACATGTTTTGGTTTGATTGTTCAAATAAAGGAAGAAGAAGTGGTTTCATAATGTTTTGTAAATGCTTTTTAAAATGAGTCATTAAAGCTTCAATAAGGTCTCTTCTTCCAATTTCATATAATTTATTAATAAATCGATCTAATGTATTAATTTCTATTTCAAAATTATTTTCAATATTAGAAGGAACGCTTTGAGTTGATATTTTTTCCCATTCATTTTTAATTGTACTATTAAAATCATCCATTTGTTCTGCATATCCAGCATATTTTGTTGGGTCAAAAAGAGAAGATTGTTCTGTGATATATTGATTTTTTAAAGTGAAATAACTTGTAGTAAGCATTGTTTTAATATAGTTAATAGCAAGGGTCATTTGAGTTTGAAACAAATATGATATTTCATTTAACATTTTTTCACTAAGAAGATCAGCTTTTTCTTTAACAACTCTATCGAGATATTTAGATGCAACATTCATAAATTCTTTCATTTTTTTATCATATAAACAATCACAAAATATCTTAAAATTATTAAAAATATGTTTTTCAGAATGTTGTATTTTAATTTCTTCTATTTCTTTTTCAAATTCATTAAAAATATTTTCAATCAACTCATCACATCTAAATCGTGCTAACATTTCTTTTTGACTTGGAAGGTCAAGATCTTTATTAGATTTAATTGCACTCCATACTTGTTTTGTAAATAATGCCAATCCATCTGCTGGAATTTCTTTATTATAAATTGGTCTAAAATAAGTATTTTGGTTTTTACAATCAAATCTTTTTTTTAATTCTTTTGCTTCTTGAATAAATAATTCTTTGTCATGTTTAAAATGAGGTAATGACGTAAATTCTAAATCAAAAAATTTATCAATAGGTGCACGTTTAAAACATTCTGGTCGTGCAACACTTTCCCAAATTTTCATAATATCTTCTAATAATACACTTTTAGTGTTTTCAAATGGTTTTCTTTGATCTCTATCACGAATAACAAAAAGAATTAATGTTTTAGGTGAATCTTCTTTTTGAAAGAGTTGTAAATTAAGTTCAAATATATTCTTTAATAATGACATATTTGATGCTCCATATCTACCAACATCATGTGACCATATATTAACCATTAAAACACTACAAACTGATAAACTAAATAATGATATTTTTCTTTCAAATGATAAATCATCTTCTCTTATTGATCCATCTGACCCTTCCAAATCCATAATTATAATATCTTTTCTATCTCCAACTAGTCCTAACCAAACTCCTCTTGTTGTTCTTTGTCTTCCATTCTTTTCATTTAATACTGCAAAGTCTGTATCAAATAAATAATTTAATAATGTTGATTTTCCACTATTTTGTGGTCCAAGAATGCTTAACATATTATAATTAAATCCTAATTCTTTAAATTTTGTATTTTCTTGAATAAACTCTTCAAATGTGATTCTATCTTTTTGGTTTTCATCTGCAAAAATCCCTTCTTGATCAATAATTTGCATACATGGATAATTTTGTTTTTCTTTC
>NW_008576926.1:0-1579 GCF_000257125.1 Entamoeba nuttalli P19
TTCTTCATAAACTCCATTCTTCTTAATAGATCCTCCTCCATAGAGCATCATGACTCTTGCTCCTTTTGGAATAAGTTCTTTCTTTTCTATTTCTGAACATGCTCCTTTTCCATAACAAAGGATAGTTGGTGATTGGAATATGAAATTACTGAATGTGTTCATGTCTTTTGCTTCTTGTTACTAAGTTCTTCTTAACTTCCTTAAATATCTCTATTAACGTGGTTCTTCGTATGTTTTTTATTTTCTTTTTCAACTTCCTTTCAACTTCCTTTCTTTTTTCTTGAGATATTTTTTATTCTTTCTTGATTTTTCTTTGATTTTTTTCTTTTTCTTGATCTTTTAATACGAAATCTCTTTTTTCGTCCGAAATCTTTTTTGTTTTTCTTTTTATCTTTCTTTTCTATTTTTGCTTTCAAACTTGAAATTCTTCAAAATTACATTTCTAATTATTTTAATACTTCTCTAATTCTTTAACTAATTCTTCATATTCACCTTCTGAAAATTCCCTTTCTTGCTTTATCAAACTCTTTTCTTCCAGTCCTTCTAACGTTTTTTGAACTTCTTCACTTATTATGATTTTTTCTTTTATTTGTATATCTCCATTTCTTATTTTCTTTAGTTCTTCCATTTCCTTTCTTAGTGACTCAATTCTTTTGTCTTTTTCTTTTTTATCTTCTTTTTTCTTTTCTTCTTTCTGTTCTTTCTCTCTTTCCCTATTTATTTCTTGATATTTCCGACACTCCTTTTGGTGTTCTTCTTCATAACACTTAGGATAATATAATTGACACCCTTCACATTCTACAGCTCGGTATTTACACTCTTCAAACAAATGATCTTCCATCTTCTCTTCTGCAATATCATTTTTACAATATTCACACTGACTTGTCTTATTTGATCCCTTCCATTCTTCACTCTTTATTTGGTCTTTTTTCATAGCTTGAACTATCTCTTCTGCTTCAAACGGATGCTGAATGCTCAATTTAAAGTCTTCCCCCTCTAAATATCCATATCCTTCACTTCCATTAACACTCTCTACCTCAATATAAATCTTTTTAATTCCACAGTGTATTGGAAGATAATATGACAGAATCATTCCACTATAAACACAATGAAATCCTTGTAAAATTCCTTTCATAACTGTTTTGTAGTTCTTTGAACAATAAAAGTATGGGTCTAATGGTCTAATCTTGATTTCTTTAACTTCTTTTAATTCTAAAAAGAAAAGAGACCCTCCTTCTATTGCATCAAATCCTTCACATTCTATCTGAACAGTATCATCTGTAGACACTCCTCCTACAACTCCAATGAAATATTTCTGTGAAATTGTTTTTAGTAAACAGTAATATTGTTTCTTTCTTTCCTTACAAAGATTTTCATATTCTTGATAAAGAGTTTTAGGTAATTTGATTATATCATTATAAATCGTTTTGTCTTCATTATTATCACATGAAATAATAACAGTCTTAACGTGGTCTGTCTGCATAATAACACAATTAACTACTTTTTAAGTTCTTTTTATCACCAGAAAAGAACCACCATAATAAATAAAATGAATTCTAATTATCATGATCTACTTGTT
>NW_008576927.1:0-313 GCF_000257125.1 Entamoeba nuttalli P19
ACATTTTGATGTAGTGTTTGTATTATATTGATCAATAAATGCTTTGTTCTCATTGTTAAATGATCTGAATGTAATTGATCTTCCTCCAATGAAATCCATTCTACAAACATCATATGCTTCTGTTTTTGTTGCATATGTCATTTTTGTATTTAAATAAACATAAGCCAATGGTCTTTTAGCTGCATATTTAAAACATGTTTTTCCATTAATATCTACACTTTCAATTCGTTGTTCATCAACTGGAACATTATCCCAATCAACTTCATATTTTTCAATTGGATATGCATATTCTTTTTGACAAAAATCTTGTTTA
>NW_008576928.1:0-521 GCF_000257125.1 Entamoeba nuttalli P19
AAGTTACTTCCACAACTACAAGAAGTGATGAAGAGAATAAAGAAATAAAAGAACAAGATGAAATAACAAATAAAACAAGTAATAATGAAAAACAATAAACAAAATGATGAAATGAAATTTTAATTAATTTTCTTATTCTTCTTTTTGTGTTTTATGTTCTTCTTCATTATCTGATGGAGGTGTGGTTGTTATTTCTTGTGTTAATTTGATGACTATCTTTTCTTCACTTGTTCTTTCCCGTTTTCTTCTTTTCCACCATGGAATGATATACTTTTCAATGACTATCACAACACCTATAATTCCTCCTCCAATCCCAATCATCCACATCAAATATTTCCATCCTGAATAAACAACAACCTCTTTACTCATCATCTCTTGTACTTCTTCTTCTTTTAACCCTTTTCCAATTAAAAATTGTAGTTTTGTATCATACGACAACTTTTGTACTTCACGATTCTGTAAAAATTTCTTCACTCGCTCTTTCATTTCTTCTTTCTCTTCCATTTCGTTTCTTTTTCTCT
>NW_008576929.1:0-495 GCF_000257125.1 Entamoeba nuttalli P19
AAAAAACTGAAAAAGAAGTAGAAGTTGAAAACTTTAAAAAGGGAACTTAAAAAGTGGAAGTAAAGAAGAATGGGAGAAGAAGCACCAGCAGTAGATTATAGTGCAGCAGTTGAAAAACATTTAGAAATTAGCGACCAAGTCATAAAAGGAGGAATGAGTATTGAAGAAGGACTTAAAGAAATGTTAGATGTTATTCCATTAGGATGTAAAGACACGGGAATATTAGAACAAAATGCAGAAGCAATCTTAAGTGTATTAGCATCAGTTAAAGAAGTGAAAGAAAGTTATATTTCAACCCTTTCAGTAGAAGAACAAAGTTGGTTAATGATGTATGTTTATAAAGGACTTGGAGCATCAGAAAACAAAGAAGCCAGAATTGTTCCACCAGCACAAATTATGTTCAAATGGTTTAATACCATCTATAAAGTTGGAGGAGATGGATGTGTTATGAGGGCTGTTTCAAGAAGAAAAGCACTTTAAATTCATTCAGTTTTT
>NW_008576930.1:0-566 GCF_000257125.1 Entamoeba nuttalli P19
TTTTTTTGTATTTTTAAAAACATTATTTTAAACTAATAAAAAATTGATTTAGAAATCATCAAATAAACTTTTTGCTTTTGTTGCTAATTTCACTGCTCCATTAGCTATAGAATCTGCCATCCTTGATAACTCATCATTTCCCCAGTCATCATCTGTTTCGATTTTTGAGTATGACTTCTTCTCTTCTTTCCCAAAGAATTCTTCTGATCCAATAGCACTTGCATTTGAATATTGTGTTAGTTTTTGTTTTTCATATGCTGTTGGTTCATCACTTCCAAAAAGTTGGTCTGAACTAATTGATTTAGCATTTTTATATTTATTCCAATCAACATTCGATGATGTTGATGCATAACTATTTTGTACTTTCTTTGGTTGTTTCTTTACACTAACATTTGATCCTCCTGCCGCACTAGCATAGATCTTTGGTTTAATTGATCCTGACCCTTCAAAATCTTCAAAACACCATCCTGCTTTATTTGTTGTTTTCTCTTCAACTTTTGGACTTTCTTCTTCTGCAACTTTTTCTTCTATCTCATTAACTGTTTCTTCTTTTTTTACTTCTTCTT
>NW_008576931.1:0-794 GCF_000257125.1 Entamoeba nuttalli P19
TTGAAAGAATAGTCTAATGAAAATTAATAATTATACAATGAATAGTATATAGAATAATATAAATCATACAATAATACAGTATTAAAAAATATATTAATTCTGGTGAAAATTAATGAATTTGTCTTATTATTTAATGTTCATTTTCTTGTTTGTAAACATAAAACTCATCAAAAACTTATGAATTTATTCTCATTGGTTATGTGTAATTAACTAACTTTTTTATGCAGAAATTATATCTCATGAAATCCTTCAATTGAATATTATTACCTCACCAACCTCCTTTCATCAATTGACTTTGTTGTTTTATTATTATTTCAACATTCCCACATTCAGTCTTGTTGATTAAATTTGAATTTTGACTCCCATTTAAAGTATATCATTATCTTATACTTTATTTATTATCTTTATCATGTACTATCAACATTTTACTTCTTTCTTTTGTTTTAGTATGATTCTTCTTTTATTTTCTTGTTATTCTTCTTTCACCTTTTTATGTATTTATTTCTCTTTATGTTTTAATTCCATTTCTTAGTCTATATTTTATTCATTACTTATCTATTTCTCACTTCATCCCACATTCAACAAGATATATATGTTGGGTTTCATAAACTAATATATGAAATTATTAGTGTTGAGTCTATATTCATTTATCATTTACTTCACCTTTTAATAAATCTGTCATCTCCACATTTTATAACCAATTGAAATGAGTTTGTTTTTGAATTTCAATTTGCAACCTGCTTATTTCTTTATCAACTTATTTCCCTGTTTAAACACTTATTCTATCATTTTTT
>NW_008576932.1:0-2113 GCF_000257125.1 Entamoeba nuttalli P19
AAATAATAAATAATAAATGATAAATAATAATAAAAAGAAAAAAAGAAAGAAAAAAAAAGAAAGATAATAATAAAAATAAGAAAAGAAATGGGAGTGCCAAGTTTATTTGCATGGGTAAGACAAATATGTCCAGGATATGTTAAAAGACTACCACAGAAGATTCAAGGAGAAGAGAAAAGAGAGAAGAATGAGACTGGGGAAGAATATGATAATTTATATATAGATTTTAATGGGATAATTCATCAATGCTCACATTCCGAAAAAGAAGAAGAAGCTGCAAGTGAAGAAGAAATCATGGAAAGGATATTTAAAGCAATGGATAGATATGTCAATTATGTAAGACCAAGAAAAATGATATTTATAGGAGTAGATGGAGTATGTCCAGTAGCTAAAATTATTCAACAAAGAAAAAGAAGATATTGTTCAATACTTAATAATACAGGAGGATTTGATTCTAATTGTATAACACCAGGAACTAAATTTATGGAAAAAATAGGAATTGCACTTCATGGGTATATTGTTAATAGAATGGATAATGATTTATATTGGTCAGGACTTAAAGTAATATTAAGTGATAGTAAAGTAGCAGGAGAAGGAGAACATAAAATATATGAATTTATTAGAAAAGAAATAGAAAAGAATAAAAAATTTAAAGAAGAACGACATTGTATTTATGGAATGGATGGAGATTTAATTATTTTAACATTAGGAATTAATATTACAAATATGACAATTTTAAGAGAAGAACAAGAAATAATAAAAAAAAATAATAAATGTGATATTTGTGGAAAGAAACATAAAACAAAAGATCATGGAAAAGAAACGAAATTAATTATGTGTTATCCTAATGAATTAAGAAAATGGCTTATTAATGAAGCTAAAAAAAATCTTATAGAAACAAAAAAAGAAGAAGGAGAAGAATATAAAGAAGAAGATATTCAAATAATAGAAGAAGAAATTATTAAAGATTTTATATTAATTTCATTTCTAGTTGGAAATGATTTTCTTCCAAGAATTCCATCAATTAAAATTCAAACAGGAGGAATGGAAATGTTATTAAAAAATTATTGGAAATTATATGTTAAAGGAAAAAGACTAAGTAAAGGAACAGAAATTAATATTAAAAATTTTAAAGAATTATTTAAAATGATAGGAGAAGAAGAATCAAATATTTTAAAAGGAATTATTCAAAATACAAAAAAAGATAAAGAAGTTAAAGAATATGATCAAAATATTTATTTTGATTCATCAAAAGAAATCAAATTAAATCAAGAAGGTTATCATGATCGTTATTATCAAATTCATTTTAATACTACAAATATTGAATTTATTCAAAATATTGTTCATCATTATTTTGAAGGTATTTCTTGGGTTTTTAATTATTATCTTAATACACTTCCTAGTTGGAGATGGTATTATAAATTTCATTATGCTCCTTTTGCTTTAGATTTCGCTTTATATCTTAATGAAAATGATTCTATTTCTTTTTCTTCTGATACTCCTATTCTTCCTTTAGAACAACTTCTTGCTGTTCTTCCTCCTCATTCTTTTATTAATCTTCCTTCTAAACTTGCTCATTTTGTTCTTTCCCCTACTTCTCCGATTCTTCATTATTTTAACACTTCTTTCAAAATTGATATTAATGGAGAAAATAAACTTTATAAAGGTGTTCCTCTTCTTCCTGACATTGACATTAATCTTCTTCATTCTTTTGTTTTCAATCTTGAACATTCTCTTCCTCCTTCAGATTTAAAAAGAAATCTTCTTCTTCCTTTTAATATCCTCTACGTCACTAAAAACTCTTCTCTTCCTCTCTTCTCAAAAATACAATCTTTATATCCTTCTAACTCTTCTCTCATCTTCTCTCTTAATTCTTCTCTTTCTTCTTCTCTTAATTCTTCTCTTAACTCCTCTCTTTCTTCTCTCCCTTCTCTTCCTTTCATCTCCTCTTCCCTCTCTCTCTCCCTCTTCCCTCTCTTTAATCTAGACTTCTTCATCTCTCCAAAACTTCATTATCTGATGTTCTCAAATCATTCAATTATCACTTTAACTAATCGTCACGTCTCTAACGCTTTCTTCTCTAATTAATCTTTTTCTTTCTCTTATCATTTAA
>NW_008576933.1:0-10468 GCF_000257125.1 Entamoeba nuttalli P19
ATTTGATAAATTCAATGAATCTAAACCAACGTTTAGTGAATTTAATATGAATAATCATACAACAAATACACCTACTAAAGACAGAAGAAAACGAGCCACTACCCTTACGAATTCAACACCAATGAAAAAAGAAATTATGCAATTACTTTAAATAAGTTCATCATTTTTTAATTAAATTTCAATTCCTCTTTTGTTTGTTGGTTAAAATTTTTATGAACTTTTAAGATGTTAAAACTATAAAATATAACAAAAATTAATATATTTTATAGTACTAATTTAAAACTAACAAAAATTAAAACAAGAACTTATTATCTACAAAGAATATGTCACAAACTTCTATTAAACCTGCAACTAAAGCTGAATTTGAAGAATTTGTTAAAATGTGTACTACTTCAGATAAGTGGAATGAAGTTATGAAAACTGATAAAATTCAAGAATGGATGATTGATGGTGGAAGTGATACATTAATTCTTAGACTAACTTCAATTGACTTTGTAGGAATTACTCCAGAAACTGTATTTGATACATTGGTTGATCCTGACTATCGTGGTAACTGGGATAGTAATTTACTTAAAAGAGAAACCTTTGAAACATTAAATGAATCTAATGTATTAATTTATTACCAATTTAAGATGCCAGTAGTTTCTAATAGAGATTATGTCTTTAGACAATCAACACGCAAAGTAGGAGATGATTATATTTTATATAATTTCTCTGTTGTTCATGACAAATTCCCTCCAAATCCTAAATTTGTAAGAGCTTCATTCTCTATGAGTGGATATTATATTCAGAAAACTGAAAATGGGTCTAAAGTTACTTGTATTGCTAATAATAATTGTGGAGGCTCTCTTCCTTCTTTCCTTGTCAATTCTCAAGCTAAAAATGTTCTTCCAAAAACCATGGATTCAATTAAAGTTGCTGCAACAAAATATAACTCCTGGAAAGAAAAACATAATCCTGATGTAAAGCCATGGAGAAATATTGTTGAACCTACAGAATAAATCATTCTTTTTTCTGTTAGGTTTTTTTATAAAAAGATTCTATTTTTATAAGGAAAGAAATAAATCAAATAATAAACATTCATTATTGTTGAAAATATTATTAAGTCTTGTAAATAAAAGCAAACAAGAGAAAACTGTTTAGTTACATACAGAAGAATAACATCAAAAGCAAGAAAAAGTACAATCAAAATTGTAAAAGAATGATCATCAAATATGTGAATAAGAATAATATGAATAAATATAGACTGATAATAAAAACTCCAATAAGAAACACAAAAATTATATTATTTAAGTATTAAAAATATATTTATTTTTAAAAAAATTTAATTGATATTTCAAAATTATCTTAAACATTATTAAATTCATATTATCATATTATTTTTTAATCATTTTTAATTTTTTGTTCATCATTAAGTAATTCTTCTTTTTGTTCATTTGGATTAATAATAATTTCATTTTTATTTTGAGGAATTTGATTAGTGTGATGATGAATTTCATTCTTCGAAGAGTTATTCTCTTTATCAATAGAGTCTAAATATTGATTATATCGTTTTAAAAAGATTTCAAAATAGAAATTAGCACCATTCCAAACAGCCCAAAAGAAACAGAATAACATCCACACTATATGAAGTGATTTGTATTTATAATATAAAAATGTTGGAAGAATAGTAATAACAGTATAAATAAATTGGGTTAATACCATAAGGAATAATACTGATTGTTTCATTCCTAATGTTTGAGTAATAAAGTAATATAGTTTATGAGGTTTTTCTTGTGTTAACCATCTAAAACTTGTCATATAACCTTCTTGATAAATTAAGTCATGTTTAAATACTTCAGTAATAATTAGATAAGAGGTTTGCCATATTGAATAAGCAATCATTGGAAGAATAAATCCATTTGTAAATGAAAGTGATTGAGGAATTTCAACAATATTTCCCCATCTAATAGAATATGTTACCATAGCAGGAAGGAAATGAATAGATATTGAAGTTAATTTAGTTAAGTCATGAAAGACTAATGAATTAGTCCAAACTGGAATAGCCATTAACAATGGACCATTTGTTAAAACAAATAAAATTTCATACATTGGTGAAATAATTTTAAATCCAAAGATGAGAATTGTTGTTACTAATAATAAGAAATTAGTATAATAACAGAAGTCTAACAAAAAATAATGCCATTTATTCATTCTATAAACTAAATATCTTGCTGTTACTAATGGAATTACAATAAAAGCATAAAATACTGGCATTAATTCTACACGAACCATAAAAACATATTCTGAAAGAACTAATAGTGCTACTCCAAGAACAAATGTTACTTTATCTAAAAAAACAATATTTATTTTTTTATTTAAACCTTCATCAATTGGTTTAACAATTTCTTTTGATGCTCTTAATCCACTTCTTATTGAACTTCCTAATAATCTTTTATTCATATTATACTCAAGAGATAAATAATCTATAACTGTTGATTGATCAATTTCATTAATAGTTTCTTGTTGTTGTTGGTTTTCATTGCAGTTGCAAGTATCTTTTGATGTATTTTCTATCATATTATTATGAATGTACAATAAAGGTTTTAAAGTTCTTTTTATACTACTTTGATTAGTCCATTTGTCTTATTTCTTTTCTTTTCAAAGAACTTCGTAATGTAATTTAATATTTTTAATGATTTTTTCTTTTTATTTAATAACATTTTTTTTAAATCAAATAATTTTTTTTTATGAATATAAAAAAACTTAAAAATCTTAAAAAAAAAAAGGAATTTTTTGTTATAACAATGAGTGATGGAAATGAAATAAATAAACATTATCCAGATTTCTTGAATAAGGACTTTGTTCAAGTTAGACAATTAGATAAAGGAGCATTTGGGAAAATATTTGTTGCACGAAGAAAAGATGATTCTAAAGTATATGTCTTAAAAATGATGTTTGGAATGACAGATAAAGATATTGAAACAATTAGAGATGAAGTAATTGTATTAGCCTCAATTAATCATAAGAATGTTGTGAGATATTTAGATGCATGGATCGAAACTATGGGAATTGAAGAGTATAATACATATTATAAAAATATTGAAAGTGATTCAGAAAGTAATAGTGAAGATTATTTAACATTTAGTAATAAACAAGATGAACATTTACAGTCATTTTCAAGTAGACTAAATGAAGTTTCTTCAAGAAAACCACAAGGAGATTTTAAGATTGGAATAATTCCATTTAATGATGATGATGATTTTGATGAAGATGATTTTCAAGAACAACAATGGGATATTGAAGAAGATAGTGATAATATTAATAATGATATTCAATGGGGATTTGATGAAGATTTAGATAAAGAAAATTCAAATAGTATCAATGAAATAAATCAAAAAAGTAATGGGTTTGGAAGTAATGAAGAAGAAGATGATGATGATTATGAATATGTTACTGTGAGTGATAATGATGAAAGTTATTCTGAAATATCTGAATTTGAAACAAATAAAGAAGAACCAATTAAATTAAGTGGAGAAATTACAGATAAAGAAATAGAAGAAAAAGAAATTAAAGAAATTAGTATTGATAAAACAAATTTACAATTAAATGAAACATCAAATGAACGAGTAAAAGTAGTAGTAATTCAAATGGAATATTGTAGTGGAAGTAATTTAAGTAGAATTATTGAATCACAAGAACTTCATTATTCTAAGAAAAATGCTAATGAAAAGATAAATTTTTATTTTAAACAAATTATTACAGGGATTCAATATATTCATTCAAAAAATATTATTCATGGAGATCTTAAACCTGCTAATATATTTAGAGATGGTGACATATTAAAAATAGGAGATTTTGGATATGCTACAATGGCAAAAAATAGAAATAAATGTAAATTTGTTGGAACACCAGGATATACTGCACCAGAAGTTTCAAGTGGAGATTATGATACTTCAATTGATATCTATAGTCTTGGAATTATTCTTCTTGAAATGTGTATGAGTTGTGTTACAAGATCAGAATTTATTCTTGGAATTGAATTAATTAAAAAAAGACAAATTAATGAAACTGTTAGTAAATATTTTCCTCAGTTAAGTCAATTAATTTTAAATATGACTGAGTCTGATCCAAAAAAACGTCCAGATGCAAATCAAATACTTGAAAAAATTAGTGGAATGGAAGAGACTCAAAGGAAATTAGAATATATTAAACCATTATTACAAAACCATAACTCAATATTTCAAAGTATTGTTAATAAAGCTACAAGTCAAATTAATAATAATTGTGTATTTAGAGAACAATATATTCAATCTATTAAATTTGTTGAAGACCAAGTAAGAGAAATAAATAAAAAAATTGGAGCCATTAATTGTTTCTTTTATCCAATTATTCCTTTTAAATGGATTGCCGATGAAACAGTAACAAGTCCAATGATGAATAATTCAGACAATGAATTACTTGTTATTTTAAATAATTTTGTTGACTTAATGAAAGTAATTATGATAAATAGAAAGAAAATAAGTACAACAAATACACCATTACATATTCAAATTCCATTATATGAATTAGGAAGTAATGATGTAATTAATTTTGCTTCAACTATGCTTATTAAACCAAGTAGTGATGAATCAATTATATTTGATATGTGTGATGTTTTACAAGAAGTTAATGAAATAATGAAAAAGTGTTGTAATATAAAATATAAAATAATAATTTCTAATTCACAAATTAATGATATTATTGTAAGACTACCAAAGATAGAACAAAATAAATTATTTAATGGAGAAAATACAATGAAAAATACATTAAGATCTTTAAAATTATTAAAGAAGAATAAAGTATTTTCAAATGATTCATCAATTCAAATAGTTTTAGATAATTTTATTCAACAAATAAATATGTATAATGAATTATTTGATGATTCTATATTATATTATAGTTCTAATATTCATACATTTAATGATCAAGATCCATCTGTTATTACATTTGAAGTTAATGTTAATGATATTAATGTTATTACTGGTGGTTCTTTAAGAAGAATTGGAGTTGATTCAAGAGAAGCAGGTGTTGGATATTTATTTAATGTTTCAGTAATGGCTATGTGTTGTGAGCCATATTTAGTTGAAGAATATTTAAAACAACAACAAAAAGACAAGGTAAAAGTAATAATTGAAACATCAAATAATATTTTAAAAGAAATGATTGGATTATATTTTGAACGAAGTGGATTTAAAGTTGTTGATAAAATTGAATCAGAATTAAATGCAATTCAATTAGTAAAAGTTAAAGTAAATGAACAAAATTGTATTGTTACATTTGATGAAATAGAATTTGGTTCTATTCAATTATCAATTCAAATATATGAAAAGAATAAAATTTGTATAGCTCGAGATAATATGAATATTCTTGATGTTATTGAATTTTTAAAAACATTTCAACATCATAAAAATGATAAAAATCAAATTTCTTTAAGAATTGCAGAATTTGATAAAGAAATTATCCAAGAAAATAAAGAAAAAATTATTATTAAAAATAAATTTATTCCTGTTATTCCTTTACAATCAGATTATATTAAAATGATTATGGAAAATGGAATTAGAACTACTTTAAATGAAATTCAAAAAGATAAACATTTCGATAAAATGACATTTAATAAAATAACTGAAAAAGTTAAAATGGTTAACTCTTTTATTACTTCAATAGCTTTTACTATTAGTTCTCCAAAAATTATTATATTTTATTCCTCTATTGATGAAGAATATGTTACACTTGTAGTTAATCCTTCAAACGCCCAAAAATTATAATTTTTCTTTGTAATTCTATTTTTTGTGTTTCTTTCTGCTTCTTCTTCTTTTCTAACAAAAGCAAAAAAAAAAATTAAAGAATGAGGATTGAAAATAAAATCACTCCAACAAATTTATCAATTTGTTTTTATTTTTGTCATTTTTAGTTAATAAAACTTCATTAAGAAAAAGAACTTAAAAGTGTTTATTTATTTACATGAAGTTTGTTTTAATTTAAAGTTAAAAGTAATCATTATACAAAAGACTACAACAAGATATTAATTACTTTAGAAGTAATAAAGAAAATAAACAGTTAATGAAGAACAAAGAAATTCTTTATAATACATTGATTAGTATTGATTTTATTGAACGTATGTTTGTTAATAGCACAATTGATTATGAAAAATATGTCCAGTTGTGTAGTCAAGAATTTGAAAGATTTATTCGTATTTATCCATTATGTCATTTTAACAGTATCAATGAAATGTATAATTTATTTGAATTAGAACGCGGTTTAGGATATCAACGAGTAACTACAGGTAAACCAACTATTATTCAACATAAAATCATTTCAAATGGAAGGTTAATTATTGAAGTTACAATAAATATTCTTTCAATTATTAACCTTGATTTTATGAAAATTTATGATCTTCAAGAGTATTTAAGATTATTAAATGCTATTAATGTTCAACTTTCTCCATTTGAAACTAAAAATGTTCAATTTGAACAAAATAAAAAAGAGTTAAGAGAATTTGAATCTCGTTTAAAGGGATATACAGTTAATGATATAGATAAATTGGCTACAGCATCAACACAAATAGTTCATTTACTTAATTCTACTCTTAATGTCTTTAAAGAAATAAATAATTGAAATGATTCAAAGTCTTACATAAATTAATTTTTAAAGAAAAATAAAAAATGAAAATAAAAAAATAATAAGAAAAAGAACTTATAACAATAATGAGTGAAGGAATTAATGAAGAATCAAAAACTCTTACTTTAGCTCAAATACAACGACCATTTCTTATGGATGGAAATGTAGTAGTATTTGTTAAAAAATGGAAAAAGAGATATGTTGTATGGAAAGATGATAAATTGTTTTTCTTTGAAAAGAATTATGGAAAAGAAGTTCCTAAAGAAGTATTTATAATGAGTAGTGATACTACAATGACAACAGAAATAGAACAAAAAGAAAAAAAAAGTATTGTTAGATTTAAAGGAGTTTCAGGTGAAATTATGATATTAGCTGATGAGAGTATTTCATTTATTGAAATGGCATTTAAATTATTTAAATCTAATTTAGGTTGTGAAAAAAAGAAAGAAGAAATTGAAAAATTAAAACTAACTCAAAAAGAACCTGAAGAAAATAAAATTCCTCCTTGGGAAGAAATAAAAAATAAAATAAATATTAAAAGTAAAATTAATGGAAAAGAATTACAATCATTATTTAAAGAATTAGGAAAATTAGTAACAGAACAATATTTTTATTCAATTATAAAAGAAATAATTTATCAATGGAATGATGATCAAATTATAGAATTTGGATATCAACAATTTTGTGAAGAAGATTTAGAAGATTTTGGTTCATTATTTGGAGGAAGAGATAATTCTTCAACTGAAATTCAATTTGTATTAGGAACAAATGAAGAAAATATACTTAGATTACTTGAAATTTATATGAAAATATATAAACAATTTAAATTAGAATGGAGTGAATTAACAAAGTGTTTATTAATATCAATGGCATGTTGGGAGTTATTTTCAAATACTGAATTATTTAATGTTATAATTGTTTATTTGAGTAAACAATTTGATATTTATCAATTATTAACATTTTTACATCTTTATTGTGAATTTGAATCTGATTTAAAACTACCATTATGGTCTTCATTCCCTTCTCATATAGAGTTATTATTTAAATCGTTTGTTTTTATTCTTTAATTCATTTGTTTCTAATTAATATAAAAAACGTCTTATTATTATAGAATTTGTTCTTCTTGGACTTTGGAACAAAAAAATTTACTTATTTCAATAATTGATGATACATGGGAATGGACAAAACAGCAAATAGATACATTAAAATCTTTGTTAATCCCTTCGTAAATACTTTTCAATTATTCTTTATTCACTTCTTTATTTCTCTTCTTTTTTTTTTTTATTCTTTTCTTTTATTATTTCTTACAAATATTTAGATGGATCTTTAAATAAAAAAAAACTTTGAAAGGAAATGGAAGAAATCAAACGACCAATTGAATATTTTAGAAATGCCTTATTTAAATACTTTGATAAATATCTTCGAGAAATTACAATGAATAAAGGAATGGTTAAAATGTCTCTACCTTTAGCAATGTTCTTGAGTGGTATTTCTTTTGATGTTTATTCAGAGAATGAAACTATTAAAGCCGAACGAGATGAAGTATTCAAATATTTAAAAAAAGTTCAAATAAAGTCTCTCTATAACAAACGTCATAGAAATAGTGTTAATCCACTCTCATTTATTCTCACATCAAGTATCAATGAATTAGTCCTTTCAGATATTCCTTCAACATTTGTTTTAACTGATCAAATTAGTCATCATCTTGTTAGTCTTAAAGTTGAAAATTGTCCTTTTAGGTTAGATTCTTTTACTACTGAGTGGCCCTTCTTAACTCAATTAGTCATTCAAAAAGCATCTATTCGTCAAATCTCCCCATTTGTTTTCGTTTGTTATTTTTGTGTTATATATAAAAAAATTTTTGTTTATAATAAAATAGACAAAAACAAAATTTCCTGTTCTTAAGAAATTAGACCTTCAGCATAACTGTATCAAAGTATTAGAAAATATTGATGAACGTCCTTTTGAGTTTGTTTCTATTAATTTAAAAAAAAATTAAATAACTTATCTTTAAGTGAATTAATTCTTGCAAATAATTATATCCAACGTATTTCTGTTCTATTACCAGGGTCAATTAGTTTACTGGATCTTTCATTCAACCAATTGACAGAAATCAAAGAAATTTCTAAATTTTTTAATCTTCGAGAATTAAATCTCAGCAATAATGAAATTTACTTTAATGATGAGATGAGAGGGATTTTCAATAAAATGTATTCTTTAACAAATCTTCATTTTGAAAATAATCAAACAGTGAATTATAGACAATTACTTATTGAAGAATTACCTTCTGTAGAACTTGGACTTAATGTCTCTATTGATGGTTTATCAGTACAACCAGAAGAAAGGTATCAGGCAATTGATAAAGTCTCAAGATTGGGAAGGTCACATTTTGAAATAGAAAAAAATGAGGAAGAATTTACTGAGAAAATAATGGCTATTTCTAAGAACCAAAAGGAGGCTTTAGTTATAGAAAAGAAGGATGATGTTGCTCTTATTACTTCAGAAGCAAAAAGAGAAATGAGACTTTCTGGGAATGCTTTAATTTCTATTGGAAATGGAAATATTGAATGTCATGTTAAATTTGGTGAAGAAGATGCAGACTTTATGATACAAGAAATATATAAATTAATGGAAAGACTTCAAAACAAACACCTTCAACAAGAAGGAAAGTCTGAATCAACAACAGAAGAATCTACTGAACAAAAACACATTACAACTATTGTTACAGAAAAACACATAGAAAAAGAGCCAAACCAAACAACTCCACAATTACAAATTCCTTCAACTAATAAAGATGAATTTATTGAAGTTAGACCAATTTTCAACGGAATAGATATTACTACAAGTGATAGTTCTGATAAAGCATCGTCTTCAATGCATTTTGAAGGTATTTCTGATGCTCAACCAAAGAAACAACAATCACCAATTATAAATACACAACTAAATGTTAGTGATAACCAAGAACAAATTACTGGAGAAAGCACCAGTTCAGATAGTGTTAATGCCTCTTATATTTTAGATCAGAAATTTAAATAATTCATTCTTCATTTAATCAGAAATATTTTATGGTATTTTTATCTTTGAACTTTGTTATTTTTGCACTACTCTAAATAACCCAATTTAAAAATAATATGTCTAAAAACTTTATTTATTTTATTACTGGTGATGTAAATTCTCATTTTTATGCCTAAATACTAACTAAATGGTTTCTTATATGTATTAGATAATTTGGTTTCCTTTGAATAAAATCATATTAGAAATTAAAAAATATTTCATTGTTTCATTGAAATAAACGTGAATTTACTACATTAAATATTCAACTATATTTTCAAAATATTTGTATTATCTTTCTTTTACTCAAATAAGATTTTTATTTTTGAAAATATGTGGATGATTATTATAATTAATTCAACAAACAAATAGTTAACAATAAATTATATTATACGAAAATGATAGTAAATAAGTTTGGTATTGAATTTCATTAAAATTAGTTATCAAATTCTATTATTATAAGACATAATAAAATATTAAGTAAATTTAAAATTACATAGAACAAAATGTAAATCATAATAAATTATTTTAAACATTATTTTTATTAAATTTAATAAGAGGTAGAGTATTAGAAATATTACTCTTAAAAGTCTATGATTTTTGTATTTAATAAAAAAATGTAAATACTTATAATGATATTTGTAATAAAAAACCAATTAATAGATTTATCAACAATTTGATATTATGAATATTAAGAAGTGATTATTTGTATTTCTTCAATACAATGTACCAATTATTTATATTTATTTTAGGCAACGAAAAAAAAGCAAATAATTGA
>NW_008576934.1:0-4068 GCF_000257125.1 Entamoeba nuttalli P19
TCTTATATACTCTTCTTTGTATTTAGTAAAAATTGTGATAAAGAATATTTAGTTGGTTTGACAATAAAAACTTAATTACTCTTTCAGTACAAAAGTATTAGTTAATGAGAAATTCTTAGTTATTAGTTTGAAAGGAAAAACAAATTAACTTTTGTTATAGGCTGAGCTAATAAATAAACCTAATAAGTCTTGAGGTAAAGAATAATGCAATACTAACTAAAACTAAAAAGAATATTAAAAAAGTAAAGGTTGAAGTAATAACAAATAAAATTAAAAAACCATTTTATGAATGTAATTAAATTATAAAAAAAAATGATAGTAAAAAAATGAATTGAGTTTGTTTTTTTTTTTTGTTAAAATAAGTTGGAATAGTAATTAAAATAAATAATATAGATAATAAAAAGGTATTTTTTGATTATTTCAACAAATACTTTAAATGAGTTTAGAGACTTTTAATGATACATATTAATAAATTCAAATAATAAACCAATTTTTTTAAATGGATATATCTTTTTGGCTATTTGAAAAGAAATTTAATTAAGCAAAGATGCCATAACATGTTTTTATGTTTTAGATTTTTTTTGAATAAATATCAATACACTTGTTTTAATAACTGTTAAAAAATTATATTGTAGTAATTTGTTAAGTTTAAATAAAAAGAAAATAGTAATAGAAAAAGAAATACAAATGGTAAAAAAAAATTCATGACGGAATGATTGAGAAATTTTTTATGGATTTAAGAAATGGAATAAATCAGTTAATAAATGATGATTAAAAGAAGTAAACAAAGATAAGTTCCTTACTCATTGAATAGAACTAAAAGAAGTAATAAATAATAATAAAAATGAATAAATATAATAGAAAGAAAACTTTAAATTTCAAATTAAAGGAAAAAAAAATTAAGATAATGTTAAAAAGAATTATTAAAGAATTAATAAAAGAAAATAAAAATAATAAGCAAAAACCCTAGAATAGAAAAAGAACTTGACTTTAATTAGATCAGAAGAATTAAAATGCCAGCACAAGCTAATAAGAAGGGAGTCTCAAAGAAAGTTGATGCCTCTGATAAGAAAGTATTTATGAACGCTATTGTTACAGGAATTACTGAGAAGAATGGACTTCTTCTTGCAACAAAGAAAGAAGAAAAGAGTCCAGTTATTGTGATTGCATATCTTGAACTTCCAAGATTTGATAAAAAACAAAATAAAGAAGAGACATTTGCTTATGAATGTGGAGAATTATTAAGAAAAAAACTTATTAATGGTAAAGAAGTTAAATTTGAAGTTGTTAGTGAAGCAACTGAGAATGTTCCAAAGATGGTAATTCCATTTGTTAATGGAGAAAATATTGCAATTACTCTTCTTAAAAATGGATATGGTATTTTAAAGGGAAAAGGAAAAGAAATTGTTGAATATGCTAAGGCTGAAGAAGAGGCTAAAAGAGAAAAGAAAGGAGTTCATAATGAGAATGCAGAAAAAATTTCTATTAAAAAACCAACTGATCCAAAATTAACAAGTAAAGAACTTGACTTTTATGTAATGAAAAATCTTAATGGACATATTAAGAAAGTTGATGCACCAGGACAATTCATTGTTGAAACTCCAGAAAGAAAAATTGTAAGAGTTTCACTCTTTGGAATTAATCAACATGCAACATTTAATGTAGAAAAGAAACAATTTGAATTTGATGATATTGCTAAAGAAGCTATAAAATTCAGTAATAAGAATTATAATCAAAGAGATTGTGTTGTTAAAATTATGGACAATGGAAAGAGAGTAACAGGAATTATTACTATTGACAAGAAAGATATTGCTGAAGAATTGTTAAAGAATGGATATGTCACTGTTTCTACATTTGAAGAAAATATGGAATCAGTAAAGCAAGTATATGAAGAATGTGAAGCAATTGCTAAAAAAGAAAGAAAAGGAAGATTTGTTAATTTTGATCAAGCAGCTGAAGACGCAGCCAAAGCTAAAAAAGAAAAGAGAGAAAAAGATCTTAAAGAAAGAAAGAAGAATGCTAGAGTAATTAGAGGAGCTAATATTCTTTTCATTGGTAAATATCTTAGAATTGAAAAAGATGGAGAAATTCTCAATGTTAATTTTGCATCAATTAAACCACTTTATAAGAAAGATGATAAGGCATTCAATGAACTTATTGAATTTAGAATGAGAGAAGTTATTAGAAAATTAATTGTTGGAAAGAAGTTTGAATGTAAAGAAGCTTATAGATCTGAAAATAAAAAAGGAGAAGAAACTGTTACAGAAGTTTATTATGATGTTTATGCAGATAAAACAAATATTGCTATTCCATTATTAAAAGAAGGACTTGTTGTAGTTGATGAAAGAACTAAAGATCAATTCTATCAATCATTTGATTATAGTAAATTAAAAGCTGTTCCAAAGAAAACATATAAACCAGTTCCAATTACTAATTATTCTAATTTGGATAACGTTAAAGATATGCTTATTGGAAATAATTTCAAATGTATTATTGAAAAGGCTATTTCATTGACCGTATATCTTGTTTACATTCCAGAGAAAAATTCTCAACTTATTGTTCATCTTCAAAATTGCTTTGTTCCAAAAGATGATTCTAATGATAGTCTTAAGAAATTTGTTGAGAGTGCTAAAACAAATGTTAAACAATTATGTGAATATCATGAAGTTCTTGTAGACTTTAAGAGATATCATAAAGGAAACTTATATGTTGAAATTATTAGTAATGGAACAGATTTAGCTAGTTATATTCTTGAACATGGATTTGCTATGCCAACTGGACGTTACAATGTTTCATCTGAAATTGAACAAATGAAAGAAAATATGACTCAAATTTATCAATTTGATACTCAAAAGAAGAAAGAAGTAGCTGAAGTTGTTGAAAAGAAGCCAAAGAGAAATACTGAAATTAAATTCAGTGCTGAACAAAAAGTCTATTTAACAGGTTTTGATGGAGAAAAGATTGGTTATTATGATAATGCTGAAGATGCTAAAATTATTGAAGAAGTTAACGCTATGTGTAAGACTGTTAAGAAAGGTGCTATAAAACCAGCTGTTGGTGATAAATGTATTGCTGAGAATAAAGGATTTTTCTATAGAGCTGAATTTGTTGAAGTTGCAACTGGTGCTAATGTTCTTAAATGCATTGATACAGGAGCTGTTATTATTTGTGGTAAAAACAAATTAAAACCAATCACAGAAGAAATTGCTGGTAAACCCGTTACTGTTAAAACTGTAGGACTTGTAGGACTTAAGACTCTCACTCCTAAAGATGTTGATTTTGCTGCTGCTGTTGAAGCTGTTGCTGCTTATTATAAGAAAGAAGTTTCACTCTTTGTTTCTGGAGAAGAAGCTAAGGTTGTTGTTGGAGATGTTTGCATTAACACTCATCTTGTCCAATTTGGTCTTGCATTTGTTGACAAACACTTCCATGACAATAGTGAATGGGGTGTTGCTTTATTAGATGCTCAATCAAAAGCCAAAGAAAACCATCTCAACGTTTGGAGATATGGTGAAGTTGCTGATGAAGAAGAAAAGAACTAAGTCATTAAAACTAATTTGAGAGTCCTTTTTTGCTTTATATTTGATATTTTTTATTTTTTAATTTTCTCTAATCAATTATTGAAATAATGTTATTATTATAGTAAGTAGAAAAATATATTAATTTTTTCTTTATTTTTAAAACTTTGGTCAAATTTAATTAGCCACATAATGTGATAAATAATTTATTATTTTCATTATTTCAACCATTTTATAAAGTGAAAAGTTTTGAGTAGAGTGTAGGTGGTAGTAACATTTAAGTTGTAAATTTGTTCTTAACTGCGGTAGTATATTTCTAATAACATTACATGGTATAATTTATATTATACATCTATTTTAATTATTCTTATCATTATGAAAAACAAAAAATAGTAATGAGATATGTTATATTTACATATAAACTAATTCTATCTTTATGAAAGAAGTAGACTAACCTTATTATAAATATTAGTATTATTTTGCTTCAATTCATTCAATACATTTTATTTCTAACACTTTGTTTTTTTATTCAGCACTAAAAGATTATGAG
>NW_008576935.1:0-201 GCF_000257125.1 Entamoeba nuttalli P19
TGTGTTGATGGCTGTTTCCAAGACCACTAATCCACGTGTTTTAAAATACAGAGAAGCTAATAAAGCTCGTAAAGAAGCTAAAAAAGCCAAGGCTGCTAACAAGAAACCAGCCAAGGAAATTAAGCAAAAAGAAATGGCTCCAATTACTCGTGAAATGACCATTCATATGCATGCTTATCTTCACAAAGAATCATTCAAGAA
>NW_008576936.1:0-1597 GCF_000257125.1 Entamoeba nuttalli P19
AGAAATAAAAAAAAAGAAAACAATTCTTTATTTTAAGTGTTGAGATACTACAAAATGAAGAATTTCAATACTGATACAAATTATATATGTATGAATAATCGATAAGAGCAAGACTCATTAATAACTCAAAACATTTCTTAAACACATAACCAATTTTCAAAGTCTAAATAAATGGTAAGAATTAGAGTTGAATCAGACTAATACCTTCCTTCAAGGACTTGAATAAAAGTATCTCCACGAAGACCATTTCTTAATGCTTCTAAAGCAACAATATCAGCAGGAGCAATATTTCCCAAATTAACATTAATGCCAAATGTTGAAATTAACCAAGCTTGTTGGGATTTTAATGGGGCTTCCCACATAATTTTACTTGGGTCAACTTCAGAAATTAAATAATCAACCATCTCTTTGTTGACACTTCCATCTTTATTGTAAATTCCCGTTGTTCCACTTTCTCTCGCCTCAACTATGACAACTTTCGATCCAGCAGCAAGTTCAGCTTTCATTGAAGTAATCCATTCTTCTCGAGTATACTCTCTGTTTTTACACTTATTACCAACCTCTGAAATAACAAAATATCCATGTTCAGTGCATTCTTTAATGATTTCAAGCTTTCTTTTTTGACCCATTTCATAAGACCCATCACTTACTTCAACCATTTTAATTCCAAACTCTTTCATAATTTTGTGGAAATCTTCCATTTTGTTTCTTGCAATAAAAGCCTCAAGGAATGTGCCACCAACATACATCTCAACACCATATTTTTTGTATATCGCAAGTTTTTCTCTTAATCCACCAGTAAAAACTGATGTACCAAATCCAAGTTTAAGAAAGTCAATATAAGGAGCAGCAGTCATACACAAATCTTCAGTCGCATGATTTCCAAGTCCCTTGTCCATTACCATAGTATATCCATTATTTCTTGGTTTAACTGTTCTTGGTGGAAGAAAGTCAATCATTTTCATCATTTCTGTCATTTCTTGTTAAGTATTTTTGTTCAAGTTCCTTTTTAAATAGTACTGTATTTCTCCTTATCTGTTAAATATTTTAGTCTTTCGTAATGAAAAGACAAAATCCCTGAACATCATCAAAAGAAGTTAACAAGAAGAATAAAAAAGATTAAGTCTTCTCCATTAAAAACAAATACATCTCTTTTAGAGGAAATGCTAGATCACCTGATATTAACAAAAATTCAATAGTATATTCACAAACTTCAATAATAATTACTTATGACTTAGTACTAACTCAATTATATAGAAGAATAATAAAAAAAATACTAATGAGGGTAAGTTAAATTAATAATACAAACCAAGAAACTGAGAAGAAAAGATAATAAAATCAGAGAGACTTTGTGTAATGACCCAACACAACTCACAACTTGTTTTAACAGTGTTGTTTTCGATTTATTAGTATATAAGAAATATATGACTAATCAAAACTCTAATGAAAGTCTTAATTTTCATAGAATAAACACTTAGGGAATTAAAGACATTCAATAAAACATTAAATACCATCAACTATTTTTGTGGTTGAAAAGAACATGTTAGGGAGTAATATACCTATAAAAATAATAATAAATTTGATTCATGAAACAAAG
>NW_008576937.1:0-352 GCF_000257125.1 Entamoeba nuttalli P19
AAATAAATAAATACAGAAGATGTATTAAAACCAAATATAATGGAGATGAAATAGAAGGTAAATGTTATTTAATTAGTAGTAGAATTGTAACAGAAAACAAAAGCAGTAAAAATGAAGAATGGGGTCGTTGGAAAAAGGGAATTGTCATATCATTAGCTGTTGTTGGTGTTATTGTTCTTGCTGGTGCTGGTGTTGCTGCTGCAGCTCCTCTTCTTGGTGCTGGTAAGGTTGCTGCCATTGCTGCTAAGGTTGCTGTTGGAGTTAATGCTGTTGGTGGTGCTGTTAAGGTTGCTGCTGTTGGTGCTGGTCTTTGTGTTGGTGCTGGTGCTGGTGCTTATTTTATACCTAATGA
>NW_008576938.1:0-1330 GCF_000257125.1 Entamoeba nuttalli P19
AAAATAATGAACAAAACTCTACTTGAATTTAATCTATATTTATCTTTAATAAAATAACAACCAAATTTAATAAAATATCTTAAAACAACTCTTATTTAATACCACAATAAAATATTAATAAAATACTAACTACTTTTACAATAAAGTTCATCATAATTACTTCAATTTTATCAATGTACATAAAGATTCAATATTCAACAGATATTTTCGTATACTATCAATACATTGTATATATTCAGTAATAAATCAACACTGACAATTCAAAACATTTAAAATTAATGAGTGAACATAATAAATTAGTTTTTATTCATGAAACTTTATTTACTATTAATAATAAAATAATAACGTTCAAGTAAAAATGATAATATATATCTGATTAAATTATACAAGAAGAGGTAAATTAAAGAATAAAAAGGAACATCAATTTTCAATGCATAAACATAATTAAAACGCACTAATATTAAATTTTAGAATAACGTATTTACTCAGTTTATTTTTATTTTTTCAATTTAATAAAAATACATTATTCATAAAAATTAGAGGAAATAACACGAGTTACTTCAAAATTAATATTATATCAGAATATAATTTGCCAATTCAATGTTTCAATTTTTTATAAAAATTAAATAGGTTTTATTGTTTAACATAAAAAATAAACAAAATTATGTTTATGAATAAAACTTAAATAAATACAATATCAAAGAATACTTACAATAAGAATTTAAATTTATGTTATTTGTATTAAAGAATTAATTGACAAGTAAGGATACTATTTAATGTAATGCTTAAAGAATGATTAGAAGTATGTAGATAATATTGTTTGGAATGAAATAATAAAATATAATAGTTGTACACTCAATATTATTAACATCTGATTAAAATGATAATAATTTATTTACAGGAAATCAAATTAACATAATTATTAATCTTTATTTTAATGATTCATATTTCATAAAGTATATCTGATTCAAATCATTATTAATTTATTCTATGTTTTATCTTTTAATTTTAAAATTGATTAATACATTTATAGACATTTCAATGAATAAACATCAAACAACACAGACATATTATTTCTATAGCCTTTTTGTTGATTAATTATTTTCTGATTAAATTATAACTCTTATTATATAGATTATCTCTTTCAAATAATACTCAAACGGTTATTTTAATGAATAAGACAATAATTTGTTTATAAATAAAAAGTAATTAATTAAGTATTAATAGATCTTGTTTCTAATATCCCTGCATCAGCAGAGACTAATCCAGTTCCTGAGTCTTTTTCATGAATGAAAATAAACAAAGAAAAAATGCATCTAAATATTTTACA
>NW_008576939.1:0-7459 GCF_000257125.1 Entamoeba nuttalli P19
TTATTATTTATTAAATCTATTTCATTCAACACAAAAGCTCTGTAAATACCAAAAATATAACCAATAATTAGTATAGTACTAATTATTTTTTATCATAACTTTTCAAGCTGTTAAGTGTCTATAAACATCATAAAATTGTTATTTTCAAAGTTATACTAAACTAACTGATTTGAAAGAATAGAAAAAATAATAAATGTGTATATTTCAAAGTAGTATTTGTCCCAATAATTTAATTAATAAAAAATTATTTTGTAGTAAAAACAAAAGCTATTTTGTGGTTTTAATTTCACAATGAAAATGAGCATAAATTTCAAAACCCAATAACACTTAAATAATATTACGAGTACTTTGTCTTTGACATTGAGGTTAGTTTTGAATTTTTTTATACTTTGTTATTATCTATTCAGCATTGCCTAATTTGCTACAAGTTAATTAAAAACAGTAATGGCAAAATTACTTCTGAATGATTCAAAATAATTGCAAAAAATGAATCAGAAATAACAATAAAGATTCTGAATAAAAGGAAGAAACACTACAAAAAAGAATAAAGATTATTAAAAGAGTGTATCAAACAAACATTAAATCATAAAAAAGTAAAAACTATTTGATATGGTGAAATAATATTTTATTGATTAATGTTACTGAATAATATGAATGTAATAATTAAAATAAATAGGTGATGAAAATTAATACAAGTTATAAAGTCTATAAAAAAAACAAATAAGATTCCTATTTAAAAAATAAAAATTTCAATATAAAAATGATGAGTATTGAGTATTGTAATACCTAACAATGTTATTTATTTCTTGATAAAACAAAATAAGTGAGTTAAGTTCTTTATAATATTATTCATAACTCTCATTTTAATTAGATATCTATTTTTTTTTGAATTTTCAATAGTAATTCACCAAATAAATATCTTTTTTTTTGTTTTTATTTATACAGAATCAAGTATTAGAATAGTATTATATACAAAAATTAAAAATATCCAATATTTAATTATTTCTTTAATAAAACTATTTTTCATTACCAACAAAAATAAGGTATTAATAAAGGAGAAGTAGAGAACAATGAGTTGTGATTATTATACTTGTTTATCCACTTTTAGAATTATTTTTATTGATTTAGCTATTATATAGTAATTCAGAAAATATTTGTCTATTATCAAATAGAAAAGGTTTTCTTCCTGAATTAATTTGAATGGGATGAAACCTTCCAAATGAAATTGCAACTGCTACATTTCTCCAAGGAATTTTAAATTTTTTCCAGAAACATCCATTAATTGTATAAAAGATTTCTTCATTAAAGCAATCATATCCTATACCAATAATATTTGTCTGTCCTACTTTATTTCCATAAGCCAATCCTTGTGCAATTGTTTTATAAGTTGATTCTAAATAAACCTTTCCATCATCTGAATGAAAACCAATGCTATTCTTTAACCAACCTAATTGAGAAGATATTGTACATTCATAATTATCTTCATCAATACATCCAATAGAAATCCAACTATTACCAACAACAGTAATTTCAATATAACGTATTCCTTTTAAATAATATACCTCTCCTTGGATAGTACTAAACATCTGTTTTTTATAGTAATTAGAAAATGTTCCAAAGTCTCTTGAAACAATTAAATCATATTCTTCCATACTATTTTTATCTTTGATTCTTCTAATAGAATCTTCAATTACTTCAATATCATTTGAAAATGAAATAAATTTATTGAATGTAAATAAATGTTTGTTTTGATACTCTTTGATTGGTGGAAAATAAAAAGTATTAGAAAACTCATGATGGTTTGATCTAAGATTTAATAATTTAAGTATACTTGGAGAAAGATGAACTTCTGAACATGACTCGATATAAAAAGTGAAGGTATTATTTTGTTCATGTTCAAAAGGAATAGTTAATCTTCTACTATTTACTAACTCTATTTTTTTCAATGACATTAAAAGATTAGTGAAATGTACACCACCACTATTAATGATTGTTAGTTCTTCTAAACTACTATAACTACATTTACAAAAACTAAGTTGAAAAGAATTTATAATTCTAATTCTTTTCAACGACTTCATTTCACAATTTTGAAATGTTGATTCTTGACATGAACATAATAACATTTGTTGAAGATTTTCTAGAGAAGATGAAATAATAATAAAGTCAATTTGATTCATAAATAATTCTTTAATAAATCTTAAAGTTGGTTTAAATTTCCAATGAGTAGTTTTACTAGAATAATTAATATGAATAGTAGTAATATATGATGGAATATCCCATTTTGTTGTAGTAGTTATTTCTTCAAAAATCAATTCTTTTGGATACATTTTATTTAATAATTCATTCATTGAATTATCAATCAATCGTTTAAAAAGAATACAACAACCTCCATCACAAATTACATTTTTATTCCACTGTTCATTTAATTCATAACTTATTCTTCTATACCATGAATTAGTAACTTGACTTTTAAATAATTCTTTTTTTGAGTTATTATCAAAAATAATATAAAAATTTATTATTTGATTATCAGGAATAAGTGATTCTATTTTTTGAATCAATTCAATATTATTCTTCTTTAATTCAATTACATTTCCATTTAAAGAATAAATTAATAATGTTGATGGTATTTTTATAAACTTTTCCCTTCCATAACTGGTATATCTTGTAAGAAAATATAATACTAATTCTAAATCCCCTTCCAAATAATTTAAATGAACGAAACTCTTATAATATTTTAATATTAAGTTATTCATATTTTCGATTTCATTCATCTGGTCTTCTTCAGTTCTTTTATACAATTTTAAATGAGTTACTTTTTCGAATATTTCAGATGCATTTGATTCATTTAACAATCCATTTTTAATAATTGGATAAAAATTAGGATTTCTTATTCTTTTAGTTTTTGTTAAAAGTTCTATAGATGAAATTGGCATATCACTGAAGTCAATTGTTTCTATTTGAAAATGATTTATAAGCCAACAAAGGTCATTATCATTTCTAAATAATGGATTTACTTTAAGTGCAAATAATGTTGACAAACATTTTTTATTAATAACCATAAAATTTTCTAAATCATTTTTACTTTCAAAATAATGAATAACATTCAATAAAAAGGGAAGTTCGAGACAAACCATCATTTATTTTTTCTTTCTTATATTTTAAGTTTATTTTCTTTTTGTTATTCTTTTTTATAAAGTAACTTTTAATTCAATAAAATTCTAAACTCAAATATGAAACAATTTATCTTTTTTGCATTACTTTACACTTCAACTTATGCTGCAATCCATATTTTAACTGAAAAAGAAGACCATGCTACTCTTCATGTTTCTTTTAATGATTTAATCAAAATTCAACTTAGAACAAATCCATCAACAGGATATGCTTGGAATATTGAATACCCAACTGACACCTTTTCTTTAAGCCAAGACACAATCAAAGCAGAACCTCATCCTTCTGGAATGGTAGGTTTCCCAAGTATTCGAGAAATTCAATTAAAACCATTAAAAGTTGGAACGACAACTATTAAATTAGGTTATTCAAGACCATGGGAAAAAGGAAAAGAGCCATTAAGAAGTCTTACTTATACCGTTGTAATAAGATGAATAATCTTTTTGAGTATAATTTAGTTTTTATTTTTTAATTTTTTTTAATTATTTATATAAGAAAAACATTTCTTAAATATTCTTTATCTTTCTTAGATAGAACTTAAAATATTTAAGTGTGTTATGTCAAATTTAATGATAAGTATTGCTCTTTCTGGAGATGCGTTTGTTGGGAAAACTTGTTTTTTCAAAAGATTTTCTAGTGGTGAATTTAACCCAAATACTGCTTCTTCAATTGGTTGTGATGTAATTTGTAAAAAATTGATTTTAGATGGAAAACAATATAACGTCCAATTATGGGACACAGCAGGACAAGAAATGTTTCGTTCAACAACTGCAACTTATTTTAGAAATCGTCATTGTATTTTATTTATGTTTGATGTAACAAATAGTGAATCTTTTACACATATTGAGGATTGGATGAAAGTATTTTATGAGATTCAAAACGAAGATAAAAAGACATTATTAGTATTAGTTGGCAATAAAAATGATATGATTGCTGAAAGACAAGTATCACCAGAAGATGCAAAAGACTTTGCTAAAAGTCATAACATCAATTATTTTGAATGTAGTGCAAAAGAGTTTGTTTCAATCAATTTTTTTTATTTACTTATTAAATTTACCATATAGAAATATAAACATTGACAATATCATTGAATTTGTTATTAGAGAATTACGTCTGCAAAGGATGTTAGTAGAAACCCTTCCAAAAGAAATAGAAAAGATTGATGAACCAATAATACTTCAAAACAATGATTCACATCAAATAGCAGAACAACAAAATGGTGGTGTGTGTTGTTAACTTTCAATCTTAGTTATGATATTAAAACCAAAAATAATTTAAAACAATTTTTTTTAATTTCAACTTCTTTTTCAATTAGTTACTTCACTTAAACTAAAGTAGCATATCCAGAATTTTTACGTTTCATTTTAATGGCAATTATAGTAATAATCAGCACAATAACAAAAAGAACATAGAAAAGAACTCCAAAAATAATCCACCCAATCGGTGTTGTACTGTTATTGTAGTCATCGTCATCTTTGTTGTTGTTATTGGAACTACTACTTTCTGTTGGTTTTTGAGAACTAGAACTACTGTCATTGTCGTCGTCATCATCATCTGGAGAGTTCATATAAAATTCAACTCCAATAAATGCTTCGTCATTGAAGTTTTGAGGTCCAACAAAGATGAATTTACTTTGATTTGCTTCTAAATTGAAAGTGAGATAAGTACCATGAATGTCACAATTATTAATTCCACTTACAGCAATATCTTCTAATTCTGTTGGATTAGACATTTCTTTACTGTTTTGTTGAGTAACATAACATTCATTTGCAGTAACAATCAAAGAGTCAGAAGTAGTACTAGGAGAACATGTTCTAACAGTTACAGTTGTTTTTTTCATAACATTAATATGGAACCAACTACCTTTTGTCGTTCCATATTCACTACCAAAATTAGTTTCTTTTGAATATCTATTTAATACTAAATATTCAGAATATCCATCTTCATATGGTAACTCAATTGCTTTATTACAAACAGAATTCTTTGGTACTTCTTCAGTGAAAATAACAAATCTGTATTGCTTTAAATTCAAGGTTGATTTAGACTCAGAATAAATATTAAGATAATATTGTTGTTCTCCTTTTAATGAGACTGACATTGCTGCAGCTCCATTAACACAGCCTTTTCCTTCTGAATTATAATCAATACATGAAGCACTCAAATCACTATCACCAAAACATCCTGTTGTTATCTCAATACCCGTATCAATAATTGTCTTAGGGAAACATGTAGACACATCAACTTTTTGATCTTCTGGTAAAACAAATCGGTAAAAACTAGATGCAGCTGATTTAGATGAGCATAATAATTGTGAAGCAGAATTATCAAATGAATGAATTGCAGTAAATGGAAGGGTAATAAACATAGCATCAGGACAATTATGATAATAATTTTCTTCTTCTGAAATAAATTGAACAATAAGACCTTTTTGTCCATAATCATTATTGGAATAAACAAATATGTATTGTGATTCTTTAGCAAATGACAAATGTGCTTCTCCTTGAATTAATTGTTCGCATTGTATAAGTCCACATTCATATGGAAATTCAATCCAAGCAATTTTTGATCGTGTGGCACTCATACCAAGGATTGTATACTTTTCATTAACAATGTCTGAACTACGTTTTAACAAATACCATAATCCTGCATCAGTCTTTGCAACAGAATGACATCCATGAATAGAAGTTTGAAGTCTTTTAACATCAGCAATCTCACTGTATTGTGTTGGTCTAATTAATTCACGTGCACTTTCACATGTGTCATGAGAACTAGCTTTTTCATAAACAGAAAGAGTTATTTCACAATTACCAGTATTGCAGTATGCTTTAATATAATAGTTTTGTCCTTTTTCTGTTTTCTTTACAATATAATTATTTTCACCACACTCTCCATATTCACTTCCATCAAATGCACAATTCTCATCTTCACAATTATTAATTAATTCTACAGAAACTCCAATTGGTTTTAAACTGGAATCAAGTGACTTACATGTAGAAATAACTACCTCACTTCCTGTTCCTTCAAGTGTTAAATACACTGATTTATGTTCTTGTTCATCTAAACATGCACCTGCTTGTGTTGGCCATGCATCTGGAATATCAATGGTTCTTGTAAATGGAAGTAATTTAATTGGGAGTGATCTGGTACAAGTAGCTGGAATTGACTCAGATAAATAATCAATAGAAATTTCAAACTGTCCTTCTTCGCCAAGATTACCTCTAACCCCAATATAATACACTTCATTAACTTCTGTTTTAAAAGCAAGTATGGATGACTTTGATGATTTTCCACAACCATCATCTGCTTCTTTCATACATCTAGCATCAGTACAAACTAAATTATTTAACTCTTTAACAACAACAAGATGTGTATCAAAATTGGTATAATAATTACAGGTATTAACAACTAAATATCTACCATCTCCTTTAATTTTATACCATAAGGTGGGGTATGCTTGTTTATAACAAAGTGGTTTACTAGCAGGGACTTTACTCTTTAATAACAACCCTCTATCAACAAATCTTACTTGAGTAACTTCTTTTGCAACATTGCATTCAACATTAGGATTGTCTTCATGAGCTATTTTTGAATTAGTTTAATTCTTCTATTTTACTATTTATTGAAATCGTAATGATGAATTTAGGATTTGTTTAAAAAAAGAAAACAAACAAGAAGTGATACTGAAAGAAACTACTCCTTGGTCATCTGGATTAACTAATTTTACAAGGATATAATAAGTAACTCCTTTTTTAATTTCAAAGTCAATAACTGGAAAATCTGAAGCAAGACTACAACCATTGTCTATTCCAGAAATTGTCTTAAAATTACTTGCAACGCCATCTGAAGAACACCCCTCAAAAATAAGTATTTCAGATGGAATTACAGTAGAAGCATCACATGTATTTATATTAATAATTGTATTGTCAAAGTCATCAGGAGCAGTTGCTTTATAATAAATACCATAAGCCGTTTGGGTTTGTCCATTTGCATCAATAATTTGTGAAACTGATGTATTTGATCCAAAACTTGCTTTTCCAAAATAAGTTGGTAAATTAAATTTAACAGCATCTTTACAAGTAAATTGAGCGTTAACAAGACTAATGACTATTGTTAAGAAAACCAACATTGTCAATTAATTTTCTTTTTTGAGATCATTTGATCTAATATTATTTATTAAATTTTTTCCTTTTGATTAGTTTTTTTTTCCTTTTTTCATTTTAATTTCGTTTTTCATTCTTTTATTTATTTTTAGGTTTTTTGGAAGTCAATCATTATTAAAAAGAATGCA
>NW_008576940.1:0-395 GCF_000257125.1 Entamoeba nuttalli P19
AAATAAATAAATAACTATTAAATCCAACAAACTATATTAAATACTTTGATGATTTATTCTTCATTTCAACGACTAAATAAAATATAATAAAAAGAAGAGCCATGTCAATAAAAAATGAGTCATTCTAATTGAATCTCAATATATAGTATCTATTACAATTCATGACTATACAATAACATTGTTTTATTAGGAAATTTTATTATGCTTCTTTCTTCACAGATAATTTTGAATATTTATTCATCACTTATTATTTAGTACCATTCTTTTATAGTTATTCTTCATTCAATCGTATTCATTTTTGTTAAACAATAATATCTTCTCAATATAGTTCACTATCTTCTTATTATGTTTTTATATATTTTCTACTTCATTCTATATGTTCAATTTTTTAAATA
>NW_008576941.1:0-203 GCF_000257125.1 Entamoeba nuttalli P19
TAACTGTTATTGACACTCCTAGTCTTGATAATAGTGATAAAATTGATAAAGAACATATTCAAAAGATTGTTGATTGTATAAAAAACAATGGATTACAAGGAATTATATTAACAATTGACATTAATAAAGAAAGATTTTCTGCTAATCTTAAATTCATTGTTAAAGTTATTTCCGATGTTTTCACAATAAAAGACATTTGGAAA
>NW_008576942.1:0-1321 GCF_000257125.1 Entamoeba nuttalli P19
ATATCTATTAATTGACCTTTTTTTAATATACTTTTCTAATCTAATGTTTCTTATTCATTTTGACTCAGAACATATTTACATTAATCAAATAAATAATTCATGCTATGTGTATAAGTTAATGAAATTCATCAATTAGCTATTAATACAGGTAGGCTATAAGTTTTAACTTACATTAAGACAAGAGAAGTTATTAATAAAATATAACAAACCAAAGTGAAGGTAATAAAAAATAACATAATTAGTCTTGTCTCAAAATAGGGTGTATTTCTCCATAGTGCATAGTCTGAATAGGAGTTTTGTTTAATAAAAGAATTGGATCTTCTCTGCCTATCATCAAGTCATCAATCATACTCTCAAACGCAAAGTAGTTATTTCCTCTCATAGCAATAAAAATCAACTTAATCATTTCTCTGTCTTTCATCTGAACAGCGTCTTCAAGTGGGATATGACCAAATGAGTTACGTTGAGTAGTTCTAATTCCATTGATAAGAAGAACTCGTGCAACATTTAATGAATGATAAGAACAGCAAATATGAAGGGCATTATTATTGTTAAAATCAACAGAATTGATATTAATGTTATGCCTGAGAATTTCTTTACAAATAAGAGCCATTCCATAACGGGCACAGTAATGTAACAAACTCTCTCCATTTAAGTCTGGAGTTGAATAATTAAAATTTTGTAACTTCATAATTTCAAAAGCAATGTCATTAAATCCTAATTGAATTGCAAGCATCAAAATGTTTTCACCTTTGTGGTTAACATGATTTGGACTTAAACCAAGATCTACCAAGAAAGATATCATACCAATTTGCCTAGCCATAACAGCAATATGAAGTAAGGTGTTTCCATGTTTATCTTTATTAATTAAGTCATTACCATTGTCCAATAAATCTAATACTAAAGAAGCATTTCCTTCAAATACTGCCCTTCTCATTTTTTCATCTTCAGTTTCAAATAATACATTATATATCTTTTCTGCATATTTTAACCAAGAGTATTTTCCAGGAGGTGTAGTGGTATCAGCAGGTTGATCATCTTTAATTATAACAGTTTCTTTTTTTAACATTTGAATAACAATAATAAACAAACCATTCACTATTAAATATAAATTGTCTATTCATATTAATAAAATTATCTAATCAAAAAAAAAAATCTAAAGAAACACTTCAAAAGGATAATTTAATTCTTCTTGTTAATTGGCATTCCAATTGATTCAAGCATTTTAAGAGTAACTGGATCAGCAGTAATCTTTTCAATATTAACTTCAGATTTTTCTGGGACATAATTGTCTCTTCTTTCTCTTTCTTCTTCTTGAAGT
>NW_008576942.1:1331-10979 GCF_000257125.1 Entamoeba nuttalli P19
GATTCCTCTAACTGGACCCTTTTGAATTCTTCTCATTAAGTGAGTGATAAAACCAGCAATTTTGTTTCTAAGTCTCTTAGTCTCAACAACAGCAACTTCATCAACAACACGTTTGTTGGTGTGGAAATCGAGAGTTAAGAGTGGATAATACTTTTCAATGATATTTCTTGCAGCTCTTTTAACTGTTTTGGTTCTGACTCCTCCCATGTTTCACTCACTTATTCAAGGGTTAGTTCTTTCCTTTCTAAGTTCTTTTCCTTTTATTTTGTTATTTAAATAATTATTTTTACTATTCAGATTAATATTTTATATTTATGATGTTCATAACCCCATTTTTAAGATACTATCAATTATAATTCTATTTTAGTTTTTTATTAGTTTATAATAGTAAAAATTACTCAAACATAAAATTTGGAAAAATTATCTTAACTAAGCGACAAGTCAAGTATTTATGAACATAATAATGAATTAATCATCATCACTTGATGCAGAAGACCTACTTTCACTTTTACTAATATCTTCTTTTCTTCCATCAGATGATTTTTCAGAAGCAGAAGAACTAGAGACTGATTCTTTACTGTTACTATTATTTTCGTCTAAAGGTTTTGAAATTTCGTTTTCAACGTCTGGTTTAGGTTCAGTAATTATTTGAGGAGTGTTGAGGTCTTCTTTTTTAGATGATTCTCCAGTAACATAATTAATATCAATATTCCATGACGCTATTTCTTGTAAAATTTCTGTAGCAGTAGGACGTTTATCAGCTTCTTGATCCCAACATTTAGTAATTAAATTCCAATAGTTGTCAGGCATATTGTCTGGTCTTTCAAGTCTATTGCCTTCAATAACAAATTGAGGGATCATCCATGGTTGATTAAATCTATCATCGTTTTCATAAGCTTGTTTTTCATTAAAAGTTTCATATAATACCATTCCATATGCATAAATATCTACTGGATATGAATAATTAGAAGTACCTTGAAGTGATTCTGGTGACATATAAGTTGGTGTTCCAATACCTGTAGATAATTCTTTATTAGCAAGAGATCTTTCTGAAACATTTCTACAAGTACCAAAATCAGTTAATTTACCACAAACAGATGAATGTGGATTTAATGAATAAACTAAAACATTTTCTCCTTTAATATCTCTATGAATAATTTGATTTTGATGAAGGAATTGTAATGCAACTGCAAGATCATCCATAATTTTAATCTTTAAATCATATGAAACTTCTCTTTTTCCCCACATTTTACTTAATGATCCAAATTCTGCAAATTCTGTCACAATAGCAATTTCTCCTTCTGTATAGACTGCTCCAATTAAACTAACAATTGTTTGATGTCTTAATTGAGATAACATACCAACTTCATGATTAAATTCTTTTGTTTGTTCTTCAGTAAGATTTCTTGCTTTCATCTTTTTAATAGCAACATCTTGTCCTCTATAAGTTCCTCTAAACACGAGACCAAAAGCACCTTCACCTATTGGTGGCATAACAGGTTTAAGTTCTGTATGGTCTAATTTAGTTGATAAATCAGACTCAATAATAATTTTTAATTTTGCTGTTTCTTTATTATTATCATCAACATCCATAGCAATAATACCAATGTCTTCATTTACAATAGCAGTACAAAGCATTTTAATTTTAAATGTAACTTCAATACCAAATCCTGCTTTTAATGTTTGTCTTACTGGATTAACTTCAAGTGAGTATCTATGAGATGGGTTTGTAAGAATTTCAAAATAATATGATTTGTTTGATGTGTTCATGATTTTAAGTTTTTGTTCATACTCTGTATCAACAATGGCTTTTGTTGATGGAAGTCCAAAATCAAGTTCCCATCTCTCAGTTTTTAATGGGAAGTTTTCATTATCAGCAGATAACAATGCAAGTTCAACATCTGATGATACTCTAAATGGTCTAATTTCTGTCTCACGTTGTTTCTCAGCAGCTCTACGTCTTCTCCATAATAAGAAAATAATAATAAGAATAATCACAATCAGAATTAAACATGCACCAATACATAATGGAAGAATTAATGCAAGATTAACTTTAGTACATTCAAGTCTATCTCTTGAATAAGTATATCCACTTTCACATTCTTCACACCCAGTTCCTTTACATTTATGGCAATGTTTAATATTATCACAACTAAGACAAGTAGCGTTATCTTCAGTAGTAAGGTATTGAGTATCATTACATCCAGTACAAATTATTCCATCACCAGTAATATCACCTACTTGTTCCTTACATTCTGTACATCTATCAGGACATTTGAGACAATAACCGTCATGTGTATAATACCCTGTATTACATATAGAACAACCTGAAGTTGTAATAAGACTTGCACATTGATTAAGGTTGTATTGATCACTCTCCGAAATGTTAACTAAAAAACATTTTCCTTTTGCTTCATCTACTGCATCTGTCAATGATTTAGGTCTCCAATACAAAGCATTTGAACTATTATCAGTTGCAGAGTTACATGTTTGACAATAACTACTGGACGTACATGAACCACATGATACATCACATTTAGTACAAGTGACATCACTTAAAAAATATCCAGAGGCACATTCTACACAATATCCCATTTCAGTTCTAACACATTCAGGTGGTTTTTCAACACAATTATAAATATTTTGTGTATTTCCAGTTAATTCTTTATAGAGAGAAGTAGCTTCAATACTAATATTAAGTGCATATCCAGCATTACAAGCAGAGCACCACGTTGAATTATATTCACAAATTTTACATTTAACATCACATAACTCACATTCTTTTTTAAATTCCAAAACATTTGTTTTGCTATTTTTTGTCACAGGAAGAAAATAGCCAAATGTTTGTGGAGAAGTTGTATCACTACATTTTAATGGATCAATTATTTTTTTTTCAGAATACTCCTTACAAAGTTCCAAATTAGTTTGATCATAATAACATTCTAAACATCCATATTGATCAGTAACTTTACAATTAGAATTTTTTAAAATACATTGACCTTCTTCCCCACTAAAGTAATAATTAGGACCACATCTAAAACAATAATTTTCATTTAAACAAGAAGAACAGTTTTTAGGACAACTAACACATTGAGATCCTTCTGAAAGATAAAATCCTTCATTGCATTCTAAACATCCTTGTATTCCATTTGATCTAGCACAATTATCAATAGAAGGTACACATTTTCCTTCAAATAATTTCATTGCAGAATTACATTCAACACAATTAGTAGAATTAATACATCTTAGACATTGCTCAGAACATGGAGAACATTTTCCATTATCAAGATAATATCCTGTTGTACACAATTCACAATGATCTCCAAATATATGACCTGAAACACAATGTTCAATAGAAGAACATTCAGAAAGTGGATCTGTTGGATCTTTTAATGCAAAACCATTATTACACATAAAACAATTTTGAGCATTAGAACATCTTTGACAATTAATTTTACAAGGAAGACAACTTAATTTATCTACATCAAAATATTCATTAATACCACATCTTCCACAAACTGCATTATTTTCTTCTTTAGAACAGTCAACACATTTTCCTCCATTATTGACAAGAGTATATCCTGCTTCACATTGGAAACATTCTTGAGAATTACAATATTTACAATTAGTTGTACATGCCTTACATTCTTGATTTTGAAGATAATACCCAGGTTTACACATCGTACAAAAAAGATTATCCCAAGTATCACAATTCGATATATTCTTTCTTGAAGTACATTGATATGAACTATCTAAGTAATAATTATCTTCACAAGTAATACACTTATCTTCAGCAAAACAAGTTTTACAGTGGTTGCTAGTATTGCAATTTTTACATTCTCCAGAGGTATCAAGATATTGTCCATCAGAACAATCAATAGCATTAGAGTAAAAGAGGATTGTAAATAAAAGAAACATGAAGTAAATTTAGATCTTTTCACTTTTTCAGTACTATAAAGGGTTTTTTCTCTTAAGATTGCTAACTTCTTTTCAAGTAGGCACTCATTTCTATCAGCCTCTATGAGAAATATATTATCATTATAGATTAATTTATTATACTTTATTAATTCTAAAAAATTTGGTTAGAAGAATCTTAAAAATGAGAGAAATTGAATATGTTCTAAGTTCTTTATTTTTTGTTTTCCGATTTTGATGTATAACTAACAAAAAAATCATTATTATTCCTAAAATAATGGTTTTTTTAGTTAATAGAAAAATATAGTAATTTTATAGTATATTTATTAATTAACAAAAAATAAAAAGAATAAAAAAACTTTTTTTAGAAAAATGAATGGATTAACGAGAGATGAGATTGAAGAACGAGCAAAACGAAGTTTTAGTTGTGGAGGAAATACTTTCAATGATATTTATAGTTGCAGAGGAGGATATCATCAATTTAACGAAAGTGTTGATGAATTAATAAAATATGACTCAACAGAAATTTGTAAATTACATACAACTAAAGAAGTTCTTGTGTCATTGATTAAAAATGCGTTATTAAAAACTGACTTAATTGAAGCAGTTGATATTAGTAAAAAAGAAGAAAAAAGTGATGAACAAATAATTTCATTTAAAGAATATAAATTAGTATTTGATGGAAAAGAATGGATTAATCAAGGACTTGTTAAATATTGTCAACCTCAAAAATTAATTATTAGAAGAAAAGAAGAAAAAGGATATCAATATTCGTTGTTTTATAATCCATCTTTAATTGAATCTCCATTAAACACTCGATGGAATTGTGAATATAAAATAATTAATGAAACCATTGGATTATCAATGACTATAGGGGGAAATGCCTCTGTTGGAGTTATTCAATTTATAGAGAACTTTGGCTATTTTGAAGGGAAAAAAGGAGAAAATAAATACAGAATTGAACCATCTTTTGTTCTTGCTATATTATGTGGTATTGTATCAGAACAAACTATTGAAACATATACTGAATATATTAATATTAAATCATCATTGTTAAAACAAACAATTTCAACATTATACTCTCGACTCAAATTAACTCAAGACTTCAGTGAAGCTAACTGGATTAATAAACAAATCACAAAAAGTGAATTATTATTAAAACAAAATGAAGAAAAATGGGATAAATGCACAAAGCAATTAAAAAATTATTTAATTTATGATTATTAATAAAATTTTATGATATATAAAACAAATCAATTGAATAACAAAATATGTTAAATTATTTTTTCATTGGTTTACCACAGTATGGGCAGAAATTCATTTTATTATCAACTAATTGACCACATTCACAAACAGTAGTTTGAGCAACATTTTTATTTGTATTTTGCTCTGCAACTTTTTGTAAAAATTTATTTTCTTCATCAATAATTCTTTGTCTTTCAGCTTCATCATCAACACCAGCAGTCATTCTTGAAGGTTCGCCTGATTCTTTATCTGCAACACGATAATAAGCAGGGACAACATCAGCTTTCTTATAATATTCAGCTTGTTTTGTATGTTTATATTCAATTTGTTGTTGTTTTCTATATGTTTGGAAACAAACATTATGGAATATTTTTCCATCATTATTAACTTTCTCAGCTGGATAAACTTCTTTACCACATAAGAAACACTTAGGCATTTTTTAATTTACTGATTCAATAGTTTTGAAGTTCTTTAATATTTAAAGGGTAGATTTTTCGACCAATAACATCACATCTTAGCTTTTTTCCTTGTTAAAGTGGTAATTTATATCTTTTTTTTTAATCATTATTTCCTTTAAAAAAGTATATAAATAGTAAAAAGTTGTAAAATCTAATAAAAATAGTTTTTTCTTTACTTTTGAAGTTCTTCTGTATTTACAAGGATTTTGTTTACGTCGTTTAAAGGTTGATTTTTCATTTCTGTATGATTATTAAATTTTGGACCTTCTAAGGGTTGGGTTGATGAGATGAAGCGAACCGAGTATAGAACTTTAAATCTAAATTAACTTAAAAAAAAGAGTCTAAGATTGTTTTCTGTTGTCCCTTTAACTCAATAACTTTTTTATTTATCTTCGCTAAGACTATTAGAAGATTGGTCATATGAACTTATTGAATGCCTTTTGTGTTTATACCCTTTTCTCTTTTTATAACGATCTTCATAGCTTGATGTATCAGATGAATCAGATACTGACTTTTTATAATGTTTTCTTTTTGAATGTCTAGAATGTGATCTATGATGTTTTCTTTTTCTTTTACTATTTTGTTCAGTATCTTCACTTGAATCATCTGAATAAGAATGCCTTCTATGCTTATGTTTATTTTTTACTTCTCTTTGTTCTAGTGAAGGTTGTTGATTTTCTATTATTTTGTTTTCATTATTCAATTGGTCTAGACTACTACTTTTACTTTTTATAACAGATGATTGTTTTGGTGATTCTTTCTCGTTTGTTTTATTTTCTGTTTTTATATATTCTTGTTTTGTTGATGTCTCATTAAATTTAAAGTATTCATCAATTAATACCTGGGAATTTTTGTCTGGTTGATTTATGGAAACAAAAAATAATGAGTTAGCAATTTGAAGAATACTATTAGAAGGTAATTCAAATTGTGCATATTGTGGAACAACACAACGATTTACAATAACATCATTTCTATCACTAAAATTAAAAATAAACCCTTTATCATCATTTTTGTTGTTCATCACAAAATCACAATGATGTGGAAGGGTATTTCCAATAATGACATCAGTGAACTCAGAACCAAACGAAGTTGAGAGTCTCTTTACATTAAAGCTTCTTGAAGTTAATTTACCATCTTTGATTTTAGTAAATAATATAGCAGTCATGAAAAAGCTCTTTAATGATAGATCTTGTAATTCGATATATTGAGGGAAAAAATTTAAAATAACACAAAATTAAAAATTCTTCAATTTTATAAACAAGAATTAAAGAAACATAATTCATTTTAATTCATTAAACTTCCTTACAATAATTTTTTTTTGTTTCATATTAGATTATTTCAAAAAAAAAAAACTAAAGAAAGAAATAATTCTATTCTTTATATAGAATAATAGATTCATTGAAATAGATTGATTATGAGATATTTTTTTATAAAATACCAAAACACTAATTCCACAACATAAATTAACAACAATACATTAATTAATTTTGTTATGAAAATTTGAAGAAATTAAGATTCATTGTAACTTTTTTTCCTCTTTTGTAAATGGATTGAAGAATGAAAAGAGTTTAGAAATTTTTTTTTCTTTCATCTTAATAAAATTGGAATTTGATTCAATTGAAGGAGTTAAAGTTGAACAAGGAAAAGAATTAGGTGAACTTTGTGATGAAATTCCTTTTGTTCTTCTTGGGACAGTTAACATCATAAAAAGTGTTTTTAAGTTAAAAGAGGTTTTTGCTGAAGTTTCTAAGATAGTACATTCACAAATTCCATTTAAACTCAATTGAAGTTTAGTTAAATCTTTAGTAAATACTTTTCTATTAATTTCTTCATCAATCTTATTAGCCACAATAATAAATTTTGGTAGTTCTTTTTTATTATTTAAGTGAATAATATTAATACATTCAATAATATCATTATGAGCTTTTTCAAAATTTTCTCTATCGGTTACTGATAAAACATAAATTATAAATTCTGCTTTTGTTAGTTGACAATCTCTTAATATTTTAAATTCTCTATTACCTCCATTCTCTATTATTTTAATTTCAACCTTATATTTTTCTCTTTGGATTGTACAGTTATACACATCTTCAATAGTTTCTTCATATAAATTAACTTCTTTATTATGAAGATATTTTTCAATAATAGAAGTTTTTCCACACCTAGAAGGACCTATAAAACAAGCATAGATAGTTTTCATTATGTATCTATATGATTTATTCGAGTTTAAATGTTTAAATAGTTCATGTTCTGACACTTTCAAACATAGACTTTCTCTCCTTACCACTTTTTTTATTAGAATCACATTTATTCTATACTATTTATATTTATAGCGTAGTTTCTCTTTAAAGTTTTTTTTGTAATATCTTTCTTTAACGTTCTTTCATTTTTATATTCAGAGGAATTTAATTTACTTTTTGGTTCTTAGTTAATAATGTAAAAAACAAAATTTTTTAACCAATAAATTATGTGATATATAATAACCCAAGCTAGTTTTACATCGATGATTTATTGAAAATGGCATTTATAAAATAACAGCTCAAATAATATTCGTTATATCCTATAAAAAAAATGAAAAAGAATAAAGAATATCCTTGTAAAAAAAAATTATTAATTTGCCTAACTTAATAAATAAATTCCTATCAAAAAAATGATATTTTTTTGTTAATAAAATTAAATAACATTTTAAAAAAGAATAAAAATATCTTCTCAAGTTATAAATAGATCAAATCTGAGTATTTTAATGAAATTTATTCTTATTTTTTTACATCAAATATATTACCTTATTCATAAATTATGTCGACATAGATATTTATGATTTATTGTAAATAAAACAGAAGTTAAAATTTTAGTTCTTTAAGAAAGTTAAGCAAAAATATATTTTTCATTAACTGTTTTTACGTAATTATAAAATATTTGAAAAAATTCCATAAAAGAAAAATATCAATAAAAAACTAACCATCACATACACATTTATGACTGAAGAACTTTCTTTATAAGAAGCAAAAAAAAACATTTAAATGATAAAGTTTATGATAATACTAATTGGGATAATGAAATTTTTTTTTATTTTAAGATTATACTTTTAAGTAATGAATTGAAAAATAGTACTATGAAATATCGGTCTGTTTCTCAGCTTAAATAAGAAATATATTTGTTGTACTGGTTATTGAATAAGTCACCATAAGTAAATTATTGCTATTTATTATATTAAATTATACTAAATATTACTAAATAATATTCTCATCAAAGAAGTAAAAATTATATTAAGTCAATACTAATTTGTATTTTTTATATAATATCTATATAATAGTGTATATTCTATATTTTTACATATGTTTTATTCTTAATTTTTTCTGGTAAATACTACCAATAATATACTTCATATTATACTAATAATTTAAGTATTTTTTTCATTATTTAAATATTGTAATAATATGAAATAATATTGATTAATGGTTTAAATGGAATTATACTATATTTCAAAAATATATTTTAACAAATAATATAATCAAAATACATTGATGTAATCAATATTTCATTCTTTTCTTATATTCTAAAATATACTACACATTATTTATCAATCTATGTTAAGATTTAACTTATTTTTGTTCATGCCTTTATCACGATGGTCTTTATATATCTGTTCAAACTTTTTTATGTTTCAAACACTTTATTTATTATTGAGTTTTTTGGACCATAAATATTATTTCAAACATACAACATGAGTTGTTTTATTTATATTTTCTTTAGAAAAATTTATTTAAATCAAGTTTTATCTAAAAGTTATAATATGCTTTGATCTAACTTATTATATTTGTATATCTCATTCTTATTATATTCATGTAATTCCATTGAACATTTGTATAATTAATCATATCTATATAATTTTCTTGAACAAATTATTGTAATATTTTTAAACCAGCATTAACATTTATTCTTTTTATTTATATTTTCCTCTGTTTATTATCTAAATATTTGGAAAAATGAAAAATAAATATTGTTCTTGTGTTGGTTTTATAAGGTATAC
>NW_008576943.1:0-250 GCF_000257125.1 Entamoeba nuttalli P19
TTATTATATTTCTTAAACATACAAATGAATAAAAATTATTAAACAACAATAAAAGAAATAAAAGAAATACAATATAGATGTAAAATATTCTTATATCAATTTAAAGAATATTTAGTTGAAATTACAATAGTAACAACATCATTTATTCGAATTAAAAGAAAATGATAGAAATATAAAAGATTTATTTTCAATATGATAAACCATTTCAATGACAAAGAATATATAAATGAAACATGAATATATGATGAAT
>NW_008576944.1:0-271 GCF_000257125.1 Entamoeba nuttalli P19
ATAAATTTAATATCGAATGATGTTTAACATATAATTTATAAATAAATATATCGCATAACATAATAGGGGGTAATGTACATTAATAAAATAATCGTTTGGGTTTATTCTTTTATTTCTATTTTAAAATAATAACGATATGAAAATAAAAATATGAATAAAGTTTCAAATGTATGTAAAATAATAAAAGGGGTATAAAATAGAAAATAGGAAAGAAGTGTTAAACACGATAAATATGAATAATATGAAATAAAAAGAAAATGATAACTTGATA
>NW_008576945.1:0-293 GCF_000257125.1 Entamoeba nuttalli P19
ATTTCATTTATCATTATCATTGTTATACATATTTGATAATGTATATTGTGTAAGAAACATATCTTCTTGTGTAATTCTTTATCATTTATATACTTTCTGATTGACATTTCTTTCTATACTTTGTTTGAACTTTCTTCATTTTCTAGAATTTCATTCATTTCATTGTTTTCTTGTAAGTTCTTCTTCCATTTTCTGTTATATTATCTTTTTCATTCTTCTTTTTTATCATTTCTATATTATTCATTATTTTTATCTTTCTTTTATTTATGACAACTTTCTTATTCATTCATATT
>NW_008576946.1:0-1331 GCF_000257125.1 Entamoeba nuttalli P19
TTTAGATTCATTATTTCTTTGCTTATTTTCATGCACAATCAATATTAACTCTAAATCAAAGAATAGTTATTTCACAGTTTGTAATTATATTTATCTAAATCAATGATACAATATAGTATAATGAATTGAATGATAATTTAAATGAATATAATAAATAATTAATAACAAAAAATAATACAATAATGAATTAAATTATGATAATATTATTTATCATTATTTTGCATTATTTTGTATTTTTATATATATATCTATTATTTCTTTAAATACCATTTTATTTATTTCATTTCTAATTGAAAATATTCATATTAATAAATATAAAATAAATAATTAATAATTTTAGTTGAACAACAACTATTTTTTAATACACAAATAAAATAATAATTATTGAACACTGAATATTCATTTATGTATTATTGAATATGATAAAACATTATTAAAAATAAAAAAATAAAATTATTGTTATTTCACTTATATTTATTAATTCAATATCATAATAATACATACATTATAATTATTGTTCATTTTTTTATAACAAACCATTATTTTATTTGTTTATTTGAGTATATTTATACATTGATTAATGAATAAAATGATTTTTAATAAGTTTAACATTCAAAAATAAAATATATTTAATTAAAAACTTTAACTAATGTTTTTGAAATTTTATTAAATCAAATGAGTGAATAATTGAATTATTTGTTTATTTCAATTTCATTTAACATTTTTATCTATTTAATGTTTATATTATATCGAGTTAATAATCATTTAATATTAATTATTTCATTATTTTTTATTAAAATTCATACACTCGTTCATGAAATTTAAAGAAAATGGGATTATGAATTAATAACATAAATAATGGATAAATAAAACAATATTATGGTGATGAAAATATATAAATAATACAATAAATAAAGAAATAATTGAAATATTGCATATAATTAAAATGATATAACAATGATTTTTATGAGAATATTATTGTTGTTAATTGTTTTCATCATTGTTATTAATTTACAAAATGATACCCATTTGTCATTTTATTTCAATCAATATCTTATTTAATATTCCTTTTATTTAGTTTTCATATTCTTTATTTGTTTTATTTCTTCATACTATTCATTATTTCTATTTACTACCATATCATTATATTTTATTTCATCAAATGCATTGTGAATATCAAAAACATACCGAATGTGTTATTAGAAATTTTTGTTGCATCTACATTATTATTATTGAATATTGTCAACAATTCATTAGTATCACTATAATAAAATATAATATGAATATTATTTTTATCTTTTATTTACATGTTGAATATATTCATTCAATTT
>NW_008576947.1:0-804 GCF_000257125.1 Entamoeba nuttalli P19
ATACAAGCAGAAGAGTTAATAAATTTCTAATGAATAATAATTATGAAGAAATGGACAGAATGTAATAAAGAAAAAGAGTTAAGAAAGAACATTAAAATGGAAAGAAGAAAATAAACAAATAGAAAAGATTCATTATATTGAAGTGATGAAAAATGAGAGAGAAATGTATATATTCAATGCAGTATAATGAAAATATAGAAAGATTAGAAAAAGTAAAAGAATAAAAAATGAAAAATAAAGAAGTAAAAGAAATAGAAGAAGAAAACAAGAGTCAACAAGAGAAAAAAATTGAAAAGATTTAATTAAATAAGAAGAAAAAAATTAAGAAAAGAAATTGAAGAAATGTGTAAAACGAAATGAAAGAAAAAATAAAATACAGGAAAACAGAAAAAGATAAAAAAATACAAAAAAAAAGAAAAGTAGAGAATAAGAAGACACAAATAAAACAACAATATAATTGAATTAAAAACAGAAAAATGACATATGGATTACAAAATTGAATTGTGCACAAAATTAAAAGAGAAAGATGAAGAAATAAGAAGTTAGAAAGCAAAAATGAGCAAACAAAGAAACAGATAAAATAAAGAATGGATAGGAAAATGACAAGAAAAATGAAGAAGAAACTAATATCAAGATTGAATAAATAACGTAAGAAATGAAAATATAAATGATAATGAAAGAATAAGCGAATAGAATGAAAAATAATATATAGAAATAATAAAAGATGGAAATGAATAAAGAAATTAAAACAACCATAAAAAAGCAATTTATAGGCATACTAAATAACAAAAATATAAATAACAA
>NW_008576948.1:0-271 GCF_000257125.1 Entamoeba nuttalli P19
AACAACAAGTATGTATGATTTCTATTCTCAAATTAAAAACTTTATTGTTTCAACAAGAGATTCTCATTTAAGTTTTGGTGTGGATTACACTGTTTATAAACCAAATTTAATCCTAAAGGTATTAGGCAGTTTCCTTCCATTTTCAATATATATTAATGATGATAAGAAAATGTATTTACTTCCAAGAAGTACGATTGGTGGTATTTCTGTTGATGTTCCACAAGAAGTGATTAATAATGAAAATGTAGCAGTTAAAACAATTAATGGAGAA
>NW_008576949.1:0-404 GCF_000257125.1 Entamoeba nuttalli P19
TAATATATATTTCTTAATTTCTTTATTAATGAGTATCAATTATTATATTATAATAAGTAATATTCGACTGTAATAAATTGCTGCACTATTTTCAGCATTAACTAATGTATTTCTAATTCAAAGGTACTGTAATAACCAGATAATAATATGGAGAGCTGAAGAATGAATTATATTATTGTTTGTGCTGTGTTTTAGACATGCTACATTCGATATATGATAATTATAGCATAGAAATAAAGACAGAGAGTATTGAATAAAAGAAGAAGACATAAAGAAAGAAAATAAACATGATAATACAAAATAAGAAATGAAAAAATAAAGATAAAACCAATAATAGTAATATTAAAAGTATAATAAATATAGATGAAGTGTTGGTACAAGAATATTTAAAAGACGAATATATT
>NW_008576950.1:0-7321 GCF_000257125.1 Entamoeba nuttalli P19
ATTTATTCTTTTTGTTTTTTTCTGTTTTTCCGGTTTATTTTTAAATTTTTTATTATATTTTATAGTTTTTATAGTTGTTTGCTATTATAAATTTATTATCTAAGCAGTTTCTATTTTTATTAATTAGTTAAAAATAATATTTTTATTAATATATTTAGTTTTTGATATTACTATTATTATAAAATGACAATTTCTTGAAAAGTTTTCTTTTTTAAAGAAATGATGATAAAAATAAGTATTGCCGTTATATCAAAAAAGGTTGGAGAATATAAAACTGTTATTTATTTTTAGATAAACAAAAATAGTTCTCAAGAGAGTGGATTATTTAAGAATTACAGTAACTTTAAATGCCTCTTAATTCAATCATTATAAAAAATAAATGAATTTTATTGTAAAAATAAAAATTAGTATTAATTAATGTAAAACAGTTTGAGTTTATTTTATTTCAGAGGTTGAACATAAATTTTATTGATTATAAAAAACTCAAACTTGATTATCTAAGAAATAAATTTTAAATATCTAATAGAGCATTCTAATATACTTTAAGTTAATAAATCATTCCTTTATGTCTTAATTTGGAAATTTGTTAATAAAGATTCTAAAATATCTCTTCAACTTTAAAGTCTTTTTAATTATAAACACTTTCAGTTTAACTGAGTTATAAATCCAGTTCTTGTTGTTATTTGAATTGTTTTCAAGCAGAAATGAATGAAACAACCAACTTTTTAATTAATTTTTATTTTAGGTATCAAACTTATACAAATATTATAAAAAAACTATCAAACTAAAGTAATATAATATTAATTGCTACACCTTTTAAAATGGTTCAATGAAAATGTTACATACATTATAATTTATAATAAATTTGTTTTACGTACTTACATCCAATAAAAATATAATGCCAGCTAAATATTACAAAAAAAATTATTAATACTATACATTTTTAATATAAACAACCTTATTTCTTATTTCCCTCAAATAACTTCTCCATTTATAGTAATGCTTCAATTTTTTGATGTTTATAATAATTTAAATCAAGAGTAAATATAAATATCTTCTCTAATTAATTTGTTTTAATTCATTCTTATTACAACAAAACACTATAAAAATTTTGTAATGTTATTTTTTGTTATTTTTTTTAAAACAAAATTCAAAAATAGAAGAATAAATAAAATAAATGACGGAAATACAATTATGTTTTGAGTGTCTTTGATTGTGGATAATAAATACATTGAATGGATGATATTTAAATGAGTAGAAAGAAAAGTAGCATTTAGTAATAAGAAAACAATTACTTTAAAATAAAATTTATTGAAAATTAGTTAAAAGAGTTAATGATAACTGAGAAGGTATAAATATGTTATACTTAAAATACTCAACAATAATTCGTTAAAAATTATTAAAAACATTACTATATTATTATGTCCAATCTAGATAATATCATTCAAATAAATTTGAATTATGTCGTTCAAGATTCTCTTAAATGATGCTTAATTCCAAAAAATGAATAAATAAGAAGAAGGAAAGATAAATAAAAAAATTATTGTTTATTGCTTGTGTTGTTTCTTCTTTGTTTTATTGTTTGTGATTTGTTAATCTCAAAATTCTTTTTCTCTTTTTTCTATCAATGTTATCTGTTCGTTTCAGGAAGAGTGAATACTCTCTGATAAGTATATTTAATAACATATTTCTTTAAAATTACATTGAACCATAATAATTTTTCGTTATATATTTAGAAGGATTAGCTTTGCATGATTGACTCATAAATTAATATTGAAAAAACATTGACTTTTCGGGTTAAAAAAGGAAGATTCGAGTAAAGATTTTGTTAATGAAGAAAGTTCTTACTTTTCGGGTGGAGTGTAATGATAAAATAAGAAAGGATATTTAATAATAAAAAGAATTTGTGACTTGAACTTTTAGTGAAATAAATAAAAATATCTCGTTCTTTTGTTTATGTGTCAAAAAATAGACTCAACCATTCAACAAAAATTCCTTTTTTCTATTTTAGCTTATAGTCATAAAAGAACATTGAACTTAAAAGTTTTATTCATTACTTTATATTCTTATGAACTCGGAACCTTGTTTATCAATACGTCAAAAAATTTTATCAGAACAACGAACAACTCGTCTTACTATGGATGAACGACTTTCATTATTGTCAATACCGTTAGAAAAGGAAATTCCTCAGACAAATAGCCTGCGTACTACCTCCCATTTTCCAAACTGTTTAATTGAAAGATCATCAAATTCTTCAAATAGTCCTATTAATACTTTTACTGTTCGTTCACATTCTGAAACTCAAACCCCAAGAAAATTTGTTATTGGAAGAAATAGAGCAAAGACCAATTTAAGTCAAATTTCTAATCTTCTTAGTCAAGAATCAGACAGGTTTTCAATTAGAGAAACTAAAGAAACAAAAGGACTTTGGAAAACAGAAGACTATCATGAAGAATTACCAAATGAAGTTAAAACACCTTCATCTCCAAGACAACGTTTTCAAAGATTAGGTGAAAGTGAACCTATGCTTACACGATCTTTAGATGAAATTACTGTTGATTTAAATCAAAAATTAGAGAAAGTTGAATTAAATGTTGAAGTCAAAAATACTACTTGTTTACAAAAGAAATGTAAACTAGGAATTCGTTGTAAGACTGAGAAAGTTTTAGCAGATTCTCCTGCTTGAATATAGATAAAATACATAGGAATTTACATAGGAAGTATATTAGACAAAACTAAAGAAAAAATTTAATTAATTTAGTTTCATTGTGTATTAAATTTAAATTAAATTATCAAATACGTCTCAATAAAATTGATGTGGTTTTTATTTTTTATTTATTAATGAAAAAGTATATTTAAGTATTGTCTTAAGAAAACATAAAGTTAATAATTATTAATAAATTAATCGTAAAATGAAGCTACGATTATAGACTTAATGTAATGGTAACTGTTTTGATAGAAAATATCTTCATTATGATATGGTGGGAGGTGTTTAAGATAAATAGCTAATCCTTCACTCATTTCAGTAATAGTATGATTTCCTGATGCAATAATTACATCATGACCAACTTTAGCATCTCCATTTGTAATTTTTAATCTTTTTTCTAATCTTTTTGAATGGTCAATTACAAACACTGTATATTTTTGTCTAAAGACAACTTTTTCATTTATTAACATTGGAGGCTCAACTTCATATGTTCCAAATGTTGCTACATTTGTTTCATAAAATATCATCATAGATGGCATTAATGAATATTGTTTTAGTATTTTGGGGTTAATTTCATTGCCATAGGCTTCCCATACAATAGTTGAATTTTTAAATGGAGTCCATCCTAAATAAGCTGTTGGTGTAAATTCTTTCTTTTTATCAGCAATTTTTTTACGAGGAGTTTCTTTTGTTAATACAAGCTCTTTCATAACAGCACATTTCTTTTTTCTTGTTTCTTGGGCTTTGTCTTTTGAAACTGTTCTTGTTTCTCCACTTCTAATAATTTGGTTCATAAGATCATCCCATTTATGTTCTTTTTTTAATTCATCAATATCTGCTTTATTTAACTTTTTTGATGACCTTTTTTCCTTTCTTGAAGATCCACTATTACTCAAAGATGCAATAGAAACTTTCCCATCAACAATTATTTCTTCTCTTTCTACCTTTCTTGAAGAATGTTTTTCTTTCCTATTTTCATTATCAGTAATATACTCTTTCCCTTTATCATTTAATGGAGGAAACCCAGTCATATTGATGGTTCCATTATTAATAATGTTAATGGTGATTCTCATTTGAGTATGACCTTTATAATTTTTTGAAAAAGATATCTTTTATTATTTTTCAAACTGATTTACTATTTCATATAGTTTCTCTTCTTAGTTTTATTTTTTAATTTTGATTGTTTGCTTCTTACTTAGTTTTTTTTTCTCTTTCAATTATTATCCTGCACTTCTTTCTCTTTGTTCCTTTCATCAGACAAATTGTGTTATAGAAACAAAAATTAAAAAAATTTAGTTTTGAAAAACAGGAAAAAGATACAAAAAAATTAATTCTTTTGAAACATTAAATAAATCTTTTGTTTTTAAAAGAAAATTTGATATTCTAAACCAAACAAGGCGTATTGTTTTACTCTTCAGGAATCAAAAAATTCAATGTACAAATTTTGTTAGTAAAATACTATTGCGGTATCTTTTTTTTTCCGGTATTGGTTTATATAAATATTGTCTATAATCTTGGATTTACACTATGTATCTCTCTCTCAAAATGGAGAGTTATCTATTTTATTTTTAAGTCATGAAAAACAGAAGTATCAAGTTAATTTAATTTTGAGAAAATAACAAATGCATTTAATACTTTAAAAAAACATTTAAAACTTTTTTGGTATTATTTGAATAACTTCTCCATCTTTTCAATAAAGAAAGAATAAATAAAAAAAATTATAAAACAATCAAAAACAAATATTTAAATAAGAAGATTATTTTTGTTATAAATTGCAAAACATATCTATTTTTAATATATAATAAAAATAAAATTTTCTAAAAATACAACGAAGTTCAGAAGGGTAAAAAAGAAAAAGAAATAAAAATAAAAAGAACTGTGAAGAATTTAAATAACGAACATGAGCGTGGATGATTATGATTATTTATATAAAGTAGTAATGATAGGTGACTCAGGAGTTGGAAAATCAAATTTATTATTAAGATTTACTCGAGATGAATTTGATCCTGAAAAGAAATCAACTATTGGTGTTGAATTCTCTTCTAAACAAATTAGATATAATGATGAAACAGTTAGAACACAGATATGGGATACTGCTGGACAAGAAAGATATAGAGCCATTACTAATGCTTATTATCGTGGTGCATTAGGTGCAATACGTTTGTTAAAATTTTGAAAAATTTGTTACTAAAAGAATAAAAGTTACTAAATAATCAGTTGTTTATGATGTAACAAAAAAATCATCATTTGAATCACTTGATCGTTGGCTAAGTGAATTACGAGATAATGCTGACAAAAAAGTTGTTGAAATGATTGTTGGAAATAAATGTGATTTAGAACAAATGAGAGAAGTAAGCATAAAAGAAGGAGAAGACATGGCAAAGAAAATAGGCGCTTTCTTTTTTGAAACATCAGCTTTTGATGGTAAGAATGTTGAAACTGCATTTATGGCTATTATTCAGAAAATATGTGATGAACAAACAAGACTAAGAGCATCAGAAACAAAACCAGTTATTAAACCAATTTCAGATAGTAAAGTGGAAATTGACAAAACACCTGAAGAACAACAAACACCGAAAAAAAGTGGTTGTGCTTGTTAAATTTAACTTCTTTTATTTTTTTAGGTTTTTATTTATTTTATTTTTTTAAGGTTTTTATTTTTTTTTAAGTTTGATATAAACCTCAAACAATTTTTTTTATTTTATTCTCAGAGGTTAATGAAACAACTTGAAAAGGTTTATTTATCAATTGTTCTTAATTATTTAAAACACTTTAGTGTTATTGTTAAGTTTATTTTAATTAATAAAAAATGTTGGGACGCTTGCCAAATGATGAAAATAAATCCAATGGCTATTGATAAAATGGGTCAACACTCTTATATGTATATCCTTGAACCTGCTTCTCAACTTAGAAATGAATTAGAAATATTAAATAGAATTGATACAATTAAAATTACTGCTGATTTATTCTTAGTATTTCTCAAACAATTAAAAGAAAAGAGTCAAGACTTTGTCATTCAAAATAGGTTTTATTCTTATAACTTTAAATTTTTAGAAGGTTTTGAAAAAAGGATTCTTAATATCCATCTCTACATTGATGAATTACATCATTTTGAAGGTAATTTTAAAGGGTTTACTCGTCTTCAACAGTTGACTATTGAATCAAACAATGTCTCTCTTAATCTACTTCATATCCTTCCTGAATCACAACAATTTATGAAGTTACTTCATATTATTGGAAGTTTTGATCAACAATTTGTTAATCATATTTCAGAGTATAGAATCCAAAGAGTTATTATCGAATCTTCTCGTTCATTTATAGAGTCACTTCCTCTTTCAAAATCAATTTCAAATGTTTTATTTATTTCTAATGATTGGAAAGACTCAGATGTAAATCATCTCACTATTCATCAAAATAAAGAAGGGTGGCTGAAATGGAATATCAATGAATCAAATCATTGTTTATTTAATCAGTTATATTATCCTTCTAAATTAATCATTCATGGACAAGGGTCAATAAGTGCAAATTATGATATAAATGATGATTCTGAGAATATTGTTAGTGGTATTGATTTTTCAAGTTATAACCAATTGTGTTCACTTTCACTTCAAACAAACTCAGTACCAATTACACTTCCTACATCATTAACTTATTTGGAACTAAATTCCCCTTCCGAAAATCCTGTAATTAATTGTCCAATATTATCTTCATTTAGTCTTGTCAATACTCAAAATCCAATCACTCTTTCATTTTCTACTTGCCTTACCTCGATTAAACTAACTCATTCACAATGTATAATAGAAGAACCACTTCTTCAAATCAAAGAAATTGAATTATTTAGTTCAATCCTTTATAATGACTTTGTAAAAATGACTTCACTTACAAAAATGGTTCTTGTTGAATGTTCAATAATCTTTACTCAACTCCCAGACTCTTTATTAGACCTTTCTCTTATTTCATGTAAATCTCGTAAATCCATTCCAAGTACTTTTCTACCTTCTCACTTATCATCTATTAAAATTCATTCTTGTGATTTCCTTTTTCCAATAAACCTTCCTCAATCTCTTCAGTCGTTAGATCTATTTATAGAGAACGAAGTTACAGAATGTATTGACTTAATGCCTTTAAAACTAAGTTCATTGTATGTAAGAGGTACGTTAATAAATGTGGTCATTCCTACAACTTTACAGAAACTTTATTTATATGGAATAAAAGAAAATCTCAATATGGATTTGAGTCATTTCTCTAATTTAAAGTGCTTTGCTTATGAAAATGGAAAGGAGATAGATTCTTTTGTATTGCCAAGTCATCTTCATTTACTTAAAATTCAGCCAGTTATCCCTCATCTCCAGATAAATCAAGTAGATTATATTCAATGTATCAGTTTTGAAAATGAACAACCTCATTTTAAAAATTTCCACACTGATTTTTTGGGAGAAATATGTTCTATTTGAGTTATTTTTTGTTAAGTTTTCTTATTTTTGTTTATTAGAATTTTCTTAATGTTGATTGACTTCCCTGCTTTAGTTGTAGTAGTTTTATTTACTCCTTTTGACTCAAAAAATCTTCTAAAGTGTCTATTTGTTTGATGACGCTTCCATTTTTTGATGTATT
>NW_008576951.1:0-212 GCF_000257125.1 Entamoeba nuttalli P19
GAGTTATAATAAGAACCAACTGAACAAATTGATATAACTTGTTAGTAAATTAATTAAATAAAGTACCAATTCAGATAATGATTGTTAAATATTATTCATTTAGAAATAAAAATAAGAATATAAAGAAAGAATTAAAAGACAATAAATTGTTACATCAAAACAAAGAGTCTATAATATTTATTGAGCTTGAATTTGGACTAAATGGAAATAAA
>NW_008576952.1:0-1954 GCF_000257125.1 Entamoeba nuttalli P19
AGTTTCTTCAATATGCTCTATTGGTGTAATCATTTTTTTTTAATGAATAAAAAAAAGAAAAGAAAAAATAATCCAAAAATGAAAGGAAGAAAAAAAAGGGTGCAAAAAATTAAAACAAGTTCTAACTTTAAAAGAAAGAAGTTTATTAAAATGAATCGCTCTCCAACTAATACACCTATTAAAAAGACATGGAACAAGAATGCTATTAAAGTTTCAAAAAAGTTTTCAAAATTATTTCAGGAATTAAGAAATGAATCAACAAAAGGAGAATTATCAGAGAAGTCAAGTATAAAATTAAATCAACAATTAGAAACAATGGAATTAATTTTTTCACAACAACCATATCATGAAGAAATTGCACCAGATGATGTTGGATGTGCTTTTATTAATTTATTAGAAAGTTCTATTGACTTTTTATTAAGAGCAGAAAATGATGATAATACAGTTAGAGTTTATGAATTAATTTATAAGCTTGTTATATTTGAAGGATACCAACCATATTATTTAGAAGAATTTCCACCAGAACGTATGACATCAGGAATGATAAATATGTTTACTGGATATCATTCAGCACTTTTTAGATGTGCATTATTATTAATATCTTCATTATCATCTTCAAACGTTCTTAATGAAATAAAAGACCAAAAAGATAAATTAAAAGTAAAAAAATTAACGACATTCCAATTTGTTATAACTGCACCACCTTTAGAAGAAATTCAATATAAAATTGTTTCAAAAATTTTATCAGCTATATCATTACGTATTCCTCTTATATTAAAAGATATTTTTGAATCTGTTGGTTCAAAACAAGTTCCAATATGTCGTAATTTATATAGAATTACTGTATGGGATTCATTTAATAAATATTGTTGTAATATAAATAAAAGTTGTCAAAGATTTTCAAATGGAATTTCTGGAGTTGATACTAAATGGACGTTACATTTTGCAGCTAGATTACCATTTTCATATTATTATTTTGTATCATTTCTTGAAGACCTTTTATTAATTTTTGAATATAATTCTGATCAATTTGTGTCAGTTCCTGGATATTCTATTCTTAATTCATTAATTACTCATTTATCTCATGGAAGAATATCAAAAATTCGTGAAGTTGAAATGTTTTATAAAACTGAAGCACTTTTATGTGTAACTGATTATCCTACAATTTTAAATCAATATATTAATGATAGATTATCAAGAACTAATACTTATTCTATTGATAGTTTAGCAACGTTTGTTGTATCTTTTCAACATATCTTTATGGAACTCAATGAAAAGAAAATTATTATAGAAGATATAGAAATGAAACGTATTATACAAGTATTACAAGCAATTGTTTCATCTGATTCATATTATGCTTTAACTGTTATGTTTTCAATGATTTATGAACTCCTTCCTATTCTTAATAAAAAATATCGTGTAATGCTTATTACTTTTATTATGGATAATTTTGAACATTTCTTTGTTCATTGGTATTACCAAGCACGTATTTTCTTTTTTAAATTAATTCATCTGAAAATGACACTTGCTCCATCTTTCAGAATTAATGGTGGACTTCTTCAAGAAGAAATACATAAATATGATACTTATGGTGATTTATTATATGATCAGTTTGTTACTTTTTAATTGAATAATACTGATACTAATAGTATAGATCAATTTGTATTGGTATAGAAGAAAAAATAAGAACTTTACGAAATATCCAAAAACATAAAGAGCAATTAAGTGACTCTGAAAAGAAAAATATTATTTATATCAATCAAGCATTTAAAGAATTTGATAAACAATCCAAATTCTTGGAACAATGGAAAGAATCAAACTCATTAACTTGTCCAATTGCTCATTTAGACTTATCTTTAGTAAGTAACCTTGTAAGTAATCTCATTTAACTATCTTATTACAATTATTTTCATTGAATTATCATATCAAATGTATTTTATACATTAATTGATTT
>NW_008576953.1:0-510 GCF_000257125.1 Entamoeba nuttalli P19
TTAATAGAGTTATTTTTTTAATATTTCTTATTTTGTTGAGACTATTCTTATTGTTAAATTAAATTAAAATTAAAAAATACACAAATGAAATAACACATAAAAATAATAGTAAATAAAGGAGTAATGTAAGTAGAAATAAATAATATGAACATATAAACCAAATAAAATATCAATAAACAATGAAATAATTAATATTGAAATTATATTGGTATTGAAATAAAATGTTATAAATACTAATAAATACTGAAAATACGAAAGAACAAACCAAATATACTTAATTAATACTATACTAATGTTCATATATTAAAAAGCAAACTTTATAATAGAAGTATAGTATAGTAAAGAAATGTGAAAATAAGTATTTCTTAATATGAAGAAAAAAAGAGTGGTTATTCGATTTAATATTAAAGGATTAATATTTCTAATTCATAGTAAATAGAAGTTTTCTATTGATTTTAGAAAAAAATACATGTTGGTTTTCTCTCATTCATTGAGTAAATATACAGGATT
>NW_008576954.1:0-270 GCF_000257125.1 Entamoeba nuttalli P19
ATTTAAATGGTTTTGTTTAAGAACTTTCTCTTATTGAAACACATCCACCATTTATCACATTTAGTTGGATCATTCTTAAAAACAGCTTGAGTTAATCTTAATCCAGTTTCATTTCTAATTGCTGTCATATATTGTCTAACAACTTCTTTCTCTGATGCTTTTAATGGTTCAACAATACCTCCAAGACAGAATTTTCCATCACCTGGAAGTGCAAAATTTTCAATAGCCAAAGAATATGCCATTTTGTCACATTCAACTTTAGTATGTCCA
>NW_008576955.1:0-3062 GCF_000257125.1 Entamoeba nuttalli P19
TGATGTTATGTTATGAATTATAATATTATTTGCGTAGAAATAACGAACCATTCCACTACATGTTTGATTTAAAAGATTCATTTGAAGTAATGATGAGATAAAGGTTCCTTTATGTGATGACATCAAATACTTTATTCCATAATCAGGTGTTATTCCCAATAAACTGTTGGTTGAAGAGAAGTAAGTTCGTTGAATTGGTAAATGATAATTATTATCATTATTATCATTTCCTGAAACATATATTTTATCAGCGTCTCCAGTTATTTTTAATGGACTATTTCCATTGTAGAAATCAAAATTAATATAATGAAATGAATAGGAGTTTTTAATCAAATGAAGTTCAAAATCTGTTTCAATATTTTTAAAATATAGATGAGAACAGCAACTAGTTAAGTTCTGTTCTAGTTCTATAGTAACTTTTCTTGCTTTGAAAACATGAGTTGGTGAACCAAAAAAAATGTCATTATTAACAGTCGAAAATCTAATTATCACTGACTTAAATTTAGAATAATCAGATAAATAATTATCTGTCTGATTAGAGTCTGTACTACAACTAGAACTACTAATATAAATTATTGCATTATTGTCTGTTTCTTTTTGGCACAATGTTTCTCCAAAGCAATAAGAAATAAAAGTCAGCAATAAAAAATAATATGTCATGAATGATATTTATAGTTCCAGTATTTAAGTATTTAAAGAGGGGTTATCTACTTGATTTAAGGACCTTATTCTATACTTTTTGTTTAACACTCAGAATATTCTTTAAAATGACTATGTTTTTGTTTTCATTCACATGTTATTTCTTCATGTCTCATTATAGAAAGATTAAAATTTTGAATAACTAATAGTTAAAATTTAATAAAATCTTTTCAGGATATAAACATTTCCTTTTTTAATACTATTTTTATTTTTATATTCCAAATACACAGGTAAGATTCTTTGTTAGTTTGTGTTCAAAAATAAATAAAGGTATTTATAAATAAATTGACGTAATTTTGTTGTCTTAGTTTAAAATAAATTAGTGTTTTTCCTTTTATCATGTAACAGAAGTTCATAATGTGTAATTGAAACAAATCAATAAAATTGACGTTAAACAAAACTATCTTCACAACAGTCAAAACGTCAAATTAAAAAAATCAATTTTATTTCACTTTAGAACCCAAAATTTTCATTTATAAAGTTTTCATTATATCAATCAAATTTACTTGGTTTTTTTTACTTTCTTTTACCTTCTTAATAACTAAGTTACTGCAAAACTTAGTACTAGTTTTAATGTATAATAAAGTGGTAAAGATAGTGAAACAATGTGACAACAATGAAATAGAAACTAATAATGTGAAGGATAGGCTAATTGATAAAATTATTTCAATGGAAGAAATGAATATAGATGATACTATCAAACTATTTTGAAGAAGAAATTAAAAGAATAGATGAGGAAAAATTTAATAAGAAGAATGAAAAGGATTTTGATAATTATAATAAGTATTTTATATTCTTACAGTGTACACGAATTGTAAATAATGAGATATACGTATTTAAAGAGCATTATTTTATTGATATTATTTATGTATTGAATAAGACTTACAAAAACCAATAAAATACATGAATAAATTATGTATTAAAAATTTTATTTTGATTTTTTTGAGGAAGATTTGAAGAAAGCAAGAGGAATTTTATAAAGAGTCTTACAGTCATTTCCAAGAGCAACTAAATAAGGGTCAGTTTGGTTATTAACACATTCTATCCTAGCAAGTGAAATTTTTGTTCCTTCTTTTTCTAATTTAATTTCTTTTTCAACAAATAATGATTTATCTGCAATATTAATAATACGAATACTCTTATCGAAAATAACACCTATTTGACTATCTGAAATAATACAGAAATCAATAAATTTAGTACTATTGATTGCTTTTATTATTTTAAAAGAAGAATTAAAAATTGATAATATTTTTGTTTCACTATCATTTACAAAGAGATAATCATGACTTGCTCTAACCTTGATAGGATCTTTAAATTCTATTTTTGAATTTATCTGTTTTAATGTCTTTCTCTCTTCTCCATCTTTATAAGTTAATCCATGTGGACAAACACTTACTATTTGACCCATAAATTCACAACATGATTTAGCAGAAATATTAACTTTATTAACTTCTTCATCTTTTGATGTAATAATTCCATTATCCGTTCCAAGTAAAAGAGTTCCATTTTCTGTAAATCCAATATCATTAACAATTTCATTTGGAATATTTGCAAGAATGTTTTTACTTTCGTTTAATTCAATTACTCCATCTTTACGGTCATAAACAACTATTACACCTCCATTAATTCCAAATGTTGTTTGTTTGTCTGGAATTTCACAAATTTCTGTAATAGCTGATCTCTTTTCTTTCGGTAGTATTGGTAATACTTTTTTTGGTTCTTCTTTCACACTGTTTTGATTTATAGAAGAAAAGCTTTGTTTGACTTCTTGTTGTTTATGTTCTGTGTCTTTATAAGACGATTGACTTTTTGTAGAAATATTCTTATTTTTTTTATCAGTCATTTCTTGAATTGAAGCATCATAATCTTCTGGAAGAACAAGGTATTTATTAAATGTAGCTTTGACAATATTTTCAATAGTTTTTGGTAATGTGTTTTGTATTTCTGCTGTTTGGATTAAAGAATTAATAGATGTTTGGATTGACTGAACCATTTTTTGCAATTGATCAATTTTTTGACTTAACTCAAGATATTGCTGTGGGGTTATATCTGTCATTATAAAATAATAATTTTTTAGATTTTTTCAAAGAAATTATAAGACTTTTTTTCTCTGTAAGTCTTTTTTTATGTGAAACAATAAACAAGTTTTTCAGGAATAATAAATATTTCAAAGTCAAAAAAAAATTAACAATTTTATTCTTCAATCATTTTTACAAAAAGTAGTAGTTTTATAATAGAAACTTTGTTGTTAATACCTACCTATTTTGCAGAAATAATAATCACATTTAAATTACTTCTTTCACAAAATTTCAATAAAAAACAATTAATTTAAAAAAAAATTAGTTAATTAAATGTTAATAGAT
>NW_008576956.1:0-364 GCF_000257125.1 Entamoeba nuttalli P19
ATCTTTACCAATAAATATATAAGAATCACCGTATCTTCTATTCCTTCTTTTTGCATCTCCTTTTAATTTCTTTTCTATTGGCTTAACATAATGTAATAACTTTTCTTGGTCAATGAAAGTTAATACAACAATAGCTTTGTAATCAACTTTTTCTCCATTAAAATCTAATTTAAATGTATCTGGATAAAATTCACTAATTGGTGATCCATTAGATTTCATTAAATCATGGAACTGTTCTGGTAAACAACTTTTAGATCTAGGTGGTAATACAGACATTAATTGTTCGAATGGTCTAAATGGAATACTCTTCTTATATTTAAACTCAAAATTATCATCAACATATTCTCCCATATCTTCTGCAAAA
>NW_008576956.1:557-2542 GCF_000257125.1 Entamoeba nuttalli P19
CGCTTCTCCCATTTTCAATAAGTCTTTTGTTTCAGCTTTCTTAAAGCGTTCTTTTAGTCTATTTTCTTTTTGTTCAATTAATTTTATTTCTGCCTCTTGGGTTTTGAGTTGTTCTTGCTGTTCTGGAGTGAGTTCATTCATATTTTCAGTACTTTTTAAAGTATTAATTTTGTAAATGGTTGCTTTTCTCATTTCTAATTGCTTCATTTGATTATCAAAATTTTTTTTAGCATTCATTTTTTCTTTCTGACATTTCTTTTCTAGGATTGCTGGTTCTTCCTTACCAACTTCCTGTAAAAAATTCTTGGCGTTGGTAACATTAAGACTTCCACTCTCAGTGATATATCCTCCGTGTGGTAAAAATTCTCGATAAACTTTCATTAAAAGATCAACTGCTCCATCTCTAATATCTAACGATGGAATATGTGGTAAAAAGTCATTTCCAACTAAGAAACAGAAGAAAATAAAATCATCCACACATCTTTCAAATTCAAATCCCTCTACTTTTAGTGTAATTTGAAGATATCCACGAAGGATATGACAATGAAGAAATTGGAATGGTTTTATAATAGTGTCCATAGCACCAACCTCTTTTCTACGTTGACATTTATCTGGGGGATGAACTCCATTACAAATGTAACATCGATCATCTTCAAAAAATACTTTTTCTCTAATAATACTGAAGAACCGTTCATGGGTTGCAAGAGATAACATAATAAGATCAGCATCTAATCCATACATACAATGATGAGTATTTGGGTTATAATCTGGTGACTCTTTTTGTCTTCTAATAAAATCCATAATTTTATGCTCTCCTTCGCCTGGTACACCAGAATCACTTAAAATAACAACAAGTTTATTCCAATAACTCGATTGACTCATTCTTTCTTTTATATATTTCTTCAATGTTTTAGAAACTACTGACATAAATTCTGTACCAGGAGTAATACAATTCGAATCTAATGGTTTTACATAAGGAACTTCAGGTAATCCATTCATTAATCTTTTTTTGTTATCTTCTGCTTGTCTAAGTTCTGCATTTTCTGCATCTTTTGCTGATTTGAATCTACGACTTCTTTGTTGATTCATTTTTGCTCTTGGTGCAACTCCATCAACAGCAAGATACAATAATTTTCTAGGTCTGACAATGTCAATAATGTAATCTAAATATCTAGTTAATAATACCATCATGTCTTCTATTTTTTCAGGTGATTGTCGGTCTTGTGGATGGAAACAAGGATGAATTAATCCATTCATATCAATGTAAAAATTATCATATTCAACCCCACTGGCATTTGGTTCATTTAGATCTCCATACTTCTCTTGGGAAGATGGTTTACAGTCAACAATAATTTTTGGAAATCTTTGCTTTAACCATCTAAAGAATGACGGAACTCCCATTGACCCTTTCAAGTTCAATTTTAGGTTTAAGTCTTTTTTTCTCGTTTTATTTTGTGTTTTATATATCAAAGCTATTTTAATTGGAATGAAAGATATTATTTTTTTGTTACATTCATTTTTGTTTGTTTTTTATTTTGAATAAAAAAATTAAACTATTACTTAATAAGAAAAACTATTAGTCAATAGATTTTGTTAATATTCAAAAGAAAATATAAAATTTCATTTCTTTAAGATATGCGTGTTTTGTTATTCTCTTGTTCATAAAGACACTGAAGTTTTACAACATAACTACTGAATTTACGTCAAATAAGCTGTGAACACGCCAAAGTTTTAAATGTTATTTTTAAGTTTAATATTTTGCAAAAAAAAAGAATGTATTATAGTTCAAGGATAAGACAAAAATAATTGCTCATTGAACAGTCTTGTTTTTCTTATAAATCCTAAAAGTTTTATTTTCAAGTTAATAATAATTATTCAAGACTGTGTGTTCATAACAAAGAATTCTTGGTGCTATTACAGTTATAAAATGCCACTTGTTTGAGAAATAACAAAATAACAAAACAAGATAAACAATGAAGAGACTT
>NW_008576957.1:0-939 GCF_000257125.1 Entamoeba nuttalli P19
CATCCCCTTATTCAACACAACAATCAACATATACAGCTCCACAAAACCCTAACTATCCACAACAACAAACATACCAAGGTACTTATTCAACACCTCAACAATATCCTTCACCTCAGAAAGAACAAATTCTTAACCAAATAGAAGTAAATATCTTTGATCTTCATCCACCTGCAGTTCCTGCTTGGGAGTTATCAGAACAACGACTTCCTCAACCTCCATCATTTGAACTTCAGAAGAAGTGGTATTTCCCAATCATTCAATCCATTAAACTACAACAATTTTCACAAATTATTGCATGGTTTAATCAAGTTGATAAAGATCATAGCGGTACATTAGAGATTGACGAAATTAGTACGGGAAGTTATCCTGGATGTATTCGTTTATCTCCACAAACAGCACTTAGATTTATGAGGATTTTTGACACCTCTAGAACTGGTCATTTAAACATTTATGAGTTTATTGCTATCTATCGTTATCTAGAAATTTGTTATGCTTTATTCAATGCGTACAGTGGAAATGGGCCAGAAATTATTAAGTCACGACTTACTCGTCTTGGTTTTGTTGGAGCCACCCAATGCACTGTTGACATATTGTCTAAAATTTTTTCATATAACAATGTTATGGATTTAAACAATTGGGTCGCTTGTGGTGCCTTTGTTCTTCAATCAAGAGCTATCTACCAAGACCTTCTTGACCAAGGATTAATGCAAAAAACAGAAAATCCTCAAGATGCAACAAAAATTTTAGACTCAATTACTCTTCTCATAGACAAATAACCCTTTTTCATTATTTTGACTTTTAATTTATTGTTTACTGTCGTTTAATGTTTTCTTGCTCATTTCATCAATGCTTTTTTACAACATATTAACATTAAAAATCAATTTGTATGAGTTTGTTAAGGAAATTGTACTACTCACAATTTCTTTATTTTTCTTTAGT
>NW_008576958.1:0-1731 GCF_000257125.1 Entamoeba nuttalli P19
TGTTGTGGTGTCATATAGTCTTTTTGAGAATATGCATATGTTGCTTCCTGTCGAAGGATATCACCAATTACAGCATAAACTATATTATTTATTCTACCTTCCATTTTGTTAATACAAAACGATGTGTATTTACTCATTAGTCGTTGTGTAAATATTTTTCTTCCTTCAACCTGTGATAAAAAGCTAAATAACAAATCAGTGTCAAGACTCTTTGTTGTTCCTTCATTCATCATTACTAATATTCCAATTTGAATATCACTAAATTGTATTATATCATTATTAAAAACTTCTTTTACTCTTTGTTTTTTGAGTCCTTCTAAATGATTATGATACATTTTTGGTTCTAACTGTGAATTAACCACAGTATTTCTTACTCTTAATGATTTAAGTTTACCACAATCCAATACTAATGTATTAATTGGAGATACTTCAAGACTCTTTTCTGTTGATGTTTGAATAATTGAAGTAATAGGATGATATTCTTTTGAATACATTTGAATCAATTCATTAGTATTAATCAAATAAATATTATTTATTTGCCAGTCTTCAAATATATGATCGTGTCTTTTTGGGAAATTTTGAAGGAAGAATGAAAAGTGTTGAGATTCAAATAATGCTTTCAGGAAGTCTCTTCTGTCCGATGGTTGGTTATAAATAAATTCTTCTGAAGAAAAAACTACAGACTCTTTATCTGCAATCCAAGTATATCCAATATAATCTCTATATTCATTTAACATAACATTAATAAATTTAAATAATATAATTCTAACTGCACAGTTAAGTTCTTCACTTTTATGTAAATAATATTTTTCATCAAAGATATCTGAATTAATATTGCCATTTGAATATTCTCTTTTATTAAAAACATCTTTAAGTTCATGATATACTGTATTTATCAATTTTGGCACTTCTCTTATTATTCCTTTTGATTTTACTACTCCACTGTCTAAATCAACATACACTACTTCTTCATTTTTAATAATTTTTTCTACATCTTCTTTATATTCTGATGGCACTCCCATTAAATATGTCATTGGAGAACTTACATAATCAATTAACGAATAAGGCAATGAATCAATACAAATATTACACCATTCAAATGGAAATAATAATGATTTTAAATTTTCTATTGAATATACTAATGCGGTTTTTGATGTACTTGTAATTATTACTTTTTCTTCTTCTAATAATGCTAGCCATACAGCAAGTACTCCATCAATTCCAATCATTTCAAATAATGGAAGAATACTAGTAGGTATTGGTGGTAATCCATTTAAACAAGGTAGATGAATTTCAACCTTAAATCCTAATTGTCCAAAGTCATATGAATATAAATTTCCAAATGATGGTTTTCCAGTCATAAAAATTACTTGGTGACAATAGTCTGTAAATTTCATATCATTTTCTACATTTATTTCATACAATGACTTTAACCATTTCCTCATAAATGTATGTAATGGAAAATCACTTGTTACTCCAACAGCATATGGTGCATATAACTCATCAGGTGTTTTTGGAATAATTTCTTGGATTTTTTTAATCATTTCTTTTTCAATTTTAAAATAAGCAATTAAGAAACAAGCGTACTTGGTATTAGCCATGGCATCTGTCATAACAAATGGAACAACACTTATATTTTTGTTTGTTCTACTTAGTCTTAACCCATCTCCAAAACAAAAATTCCAAATATTTAATGGAACTATCTTACCTCCATTATTTGGTGGATAACAA
>NW_008576959.1:0-5110 GCF_000257125.1 Entamoeba nuttalli P19
TCTTTTTTATTATTTAATTTTGATGTTTTGATTTACCAAAAAAAAAATAAAAAAATAAAATAAAAAGAATAAAAATCAAGAAAATCAACATTATGTTATTGACACTCCTTTTTATTACATTCACATACTCTGTTAATATACCTAGAAATCCTAAAACTCTTTATGACTTACAAGCATTTGAAGAAAAAGATGATAAAATGTCAGAAATGTATAGTTTAGATCGACAAGTTCAAATACTACAAATTAAAGTAAAAGAAGTTGAGCTAGAAATTTTATCATTGAAAGATGAATTGAAAGAACAAATAAATGCATCAACAAAAAATGCAGCTCAATTAAGATTAAACTTTTTACAAAAAGAACTTGCTTTATTAAAGAAAGATTTACATGAAAATGCACAAGACGCAATTAAATTTTATGGGAAAATGGGAGGAAACATTCAAACAGAATACAATGGGATTTATAACTATCAAAAAAGAATTGCTGAATTAAGAAGTCTTTAATTCATGTTTCTTAGATAATGAAAGAGAATTACAACTTTAGAACAAAAATAATTTGAATTAGAAAGTTCCAAATGATGATTTATTGTGTTTATTTTGATATTTCTTATATCCAATATATCCAACAAATAATCCAATAACAAGTAATATAACAACTAAGAAAAGAACAGCAACAATAATTCCAAAGATTTCACCTCCACTTAATCCATCTTCTTCATTATCTAATTCACCTTCATAATAATCAAATTTAACTCTCATCATACCACTATCACTATATGTAGCACCTCCTACAAAAATATAATATGTTTGTCCTTTTTCTAATCTAGTTGTTAATATCGTACCATGTTGCCCTACTGGTGATTTATAAAAGTTAGTTCCTTTATAACAATCACCTGGTACAGATAAATCAGTAAGCATTTCACATGAAGTATAAACACCAATTTGAGTATTAAAAGTAGTAACATCATCAGTTTGTATTAATACTTTTTCTGTTTCTTTTGGAGTATATACAAACCATTTTCCTTTTAGTCCATCAGCAACAATTCCACATTTACTTCTTGATGAATGTGCCTTTTCTGTATATGAATAATAAGTACTTGGAATAGTAATTGTCTCAGCATTACTACATTTAGAACTCTCTTCAGCAATATTTTCATAAATATTAACTCTAGTAACTGTTTTTTCTACTGAAACATCTGGGTTAATACCAACAAGTGCATATTTACTACCTTTACCAGAAGAAGTAACCGTAGTACCATATCCACATTCATTTATATCATTTGTATTATAACATTCTCTATTTCCATTATTTTGAGTAAATAAAACTTCGATCATAGTACTTGTTACTGTTTCACTTCCACAAGTTGATACAACATAAGTAGTATCTTCTGGTTGTTCATATTTAAGAATTATTGCTGGGAATGAATGTAAATTAGGGAATCTAAGATGAGAACATTGAACAGGTAATTGAGTTCCAATACCAAAAATACCTGAATAAGGAACTGTTACTTCATATGCTTTATCAAATGTCGTTCCTTTAGTATCTCTTTTTACAGCCCAATACATAAAAGTACCAAACTCATTACCACTTCCTTCTCGAAGGATAGTTGTAGCAAATACAAATAAACTTTCTCCCTTTTTAATGTTTTCAACAGAAGTAGCATATAAGTCAAAAGTAGATTTAATACATTCTGAACACCCTTTTAGAGTAGCAAGATATCCAGTATATTGTTCTGGTTTAAAAGTATAAACTCCATGCATAATATTCATATCTTCAGTTTCAGCTTTTAATTCATACCACCCTCCTTTAAGATTCTTTTTATTGTCTTTACAATCAAATACAGTATAACTTTCTTGATTACTTCCAATAAGGTATTGAGTGAATTGATCTCCTTCTGTTGTTATATTTAAAAGTCTGGCATGTTCACAAAGATAATTATCTTTAAAATCAATTTGCATTACCCCAACATTAACTTTACATTGTGGATTAGTACAAACTACTCTAAATCTATACAATTGATTTGCTTCAAGGAATACATTAATTAATGCATCATTACCACATGTGTTAGAGCTAACTTCAGCACAATTGTCACATCCATTTGAATAAAGTTCAAGTGACGTATGATCAGATCCTGAACTTTGAGTGAAACAAGTATGAATAGCATATCTTCTACCATCTCCTCTAACACTAAAATACATTCCAGTTTGTTGAGTGTTGAGAGAACAAGGTGAGGTACTTTTAGTATATCCAGACATATCCATAATTATATTAAATGGTTTTTTGGAAATTGAAAATGAATTAGTACATTTGTAATTATCTCCACCATTTGTTCTGAATGTAACTTCAAATGACCCAGAAACAGGTGATTTTGATGTGTCTCCAGTAAAATGTACAAATACATAATATTCCTCTCCAACAATAAATTTGTCATAGTATAAACGTGCAAATGATCCACATCCTTCTGTAGCTTCTGCAATTGGTGCATCACCCATACAACCATTTGAAGTAGTTACTTTTTTATAAAGATAAATTGTTGTTGGGTATTGAGTATTTTTATTACATGTATCAATAACATGAGTATTTTGTGTAGCATTGAATTTAAACCACATACCTCTCAAAAGTCCATGATAATTTCCACTATAAGTTAAACTAGATAAAATAGTTGCATCAACAGTTTCTGGGAAACTATTAATTTTTAATGCATTAGAACATGTAGTACTAGTAGGATTAATATATTCTTTTACAGTTAATCTAAATGATCCACTGTCATGACTAGTTACTCCAGAAACAATAATAAAATAACTTTGAGATGCTTTTACATTTACAATCAATTTAGATCTATGTCCATCACAAAGCCCATTAGGGTCTCCATCATTAGCTCCAACACAAGAAGAAGTTACATCATCAATACAAGAACTTCCAATAATAATTCTTGTTGCAAAATTTGTTTGTGCATAACATGTAGATATTTCAATCATTTTGTTAGAAGAAGGTGTATATTGAAATATTACTGACTTGTCTTCATGTACCTCAGAGTCAACTTGTTGGCAACTCCATTTATTGGTTTCTCCTTTGTAACTCAAATCAATTACATCATCAAAATTTTCTTGAATTGTAATAGGTCTTTGGCAACTTGAAGCATAAAGGCTAACAATAAATAAAAACAGAACAACCATTTTAAAGTCGTTTATCCAACTTTTTAATTAACAGTTCCTTTTTATTCTAAAACTCTTTTTCTTTTTTTTCTACGTTGAATTTTCTTGTTATACTTACAATTTTCTTTATAAACCATTTCTTCTTATTATTTTATTACAAAAATACTTTCTCGATTTTACTTTGTATTTTCTTGTTAAAATCAGAAATTTCAAATTGATTATTCTTTCATAGAAAACTCTTTTATTTTAATCTTCCCTTTTCTTCTTTCTTTTATACTTCTTCCTTTTTCAATATAACCTTTTATAATGAAAACAGAAACAATTTTTTCAAAACTACTTCATTTCAATATGAATTAAAATATTAAAATAACCATTCACAAGACTGTTAATAGTATTAACTTTTTCGTATTTACTTAAAATTATATTATTTCTAAAAATAAATAGTTGAAAACCAAATATAAATATAATAAATTCATTTTTTATTTCTGATATATTCTAAAATATCAAAACAATTTTCATTTTTTAGATAAGAACGAAAGCAAATAACTATAAATAATAATTTATTATTTGAATCAAAATATATTATAATGTACAAAAAGAAGTTCACTGTCTAATTGTGTCTTCTTAATAATTCTAGTAAAAAACAATGAAGCAAAAGAGTCACCGATAATAAATATTTTTTTTGATAATAAAAATATCTATAATTAAAATTAATACATTTAATTTTAATAAAATATATTTCATTCATTTATCAACTCATAACAAGTTAAATAAACTCATAACAATGTTTGAATGAAAATAAATTATGAACATTACGTCTATTAATATTTTATTTATTAGTATATATTTTTCCACAAAAAAAAATTATTCATTTCTTCAATATATTGAATAATTATTCACTTAAAATTATTTTCAATGAATTTTATTTTTGTAGAAATTCTCTTCTGAAATGTTTTATTAATGAATATTTATTTATGTTTTATGATTTTAGTTTTTAGTATGATGAAAGTAATGGTTAATATATTACATTGTGCCATTGTATTTAACTGAAAGAAGGTATTGTACAGTGAAAAATCAAAATAAATAAATATCAACTATTTTTGATGACATATCTATCATAATATTACTCGAATATGTGAAATAGATATTGTTTAAATATTAAAATAATATATCATTCCATTATGAATGAAAATTAATACAAATAATACAAATAATTTCTTATTTAATTAATATAATTAGAATAATAAATAGTAAAAAAATTATTTTCTTGAATAAGATAAGAAAATTGAAAAAAAATTAAATGCTATGGTTGTGAATTGAATTATGTTAATTGTTAAATAATTTGACTAAGTACTTATTAATGACGTACTTGACAGTTAATAAAAAGTTAAAATGCTAAGCGCTTAACTAAATATATTTATTTCATGTGTCATGCATTACAAAAATGAATAACCAAGAATCTAGAGGTTTATTTAATACTTTGAGTAGTTTAAAGAATATTCAAAATAGAAGAAAATGAGACAATAAAATAGTTATGACTAAACAATATAAACATATAATTATTTCAATAACTATAATTGATACATCGAATAACTCATTGTCAAATGTTGTAAAGTCTTCAATAAAAATCAATCAAAAAAAAAATTAATATATATTAATACTTCATTTTAAATGTTATCAATTAATAAAGTTGAATCATTAATAAACACTGAACGATATTTAAGTTATAAAAATAATAACTAAATAAAAGTTGACTAATATATTCATATAACAAATCAATTAAATAGCTATGAAATAAATGAAATATGAAAAACCTGAAAAAGAGTTTTAAGTAACATAAATAATAAAGGTATTACACATAATACTGAAATAACTAGTTTAACATAAAATAAACTTATTTAAGACGAGTAGTATTAATCTGTATTACCATTTATTTTGATTTATTTATTCAATAAAAA
>NW_008576960.1:0-670 GCF_000257125.1 Entamoeba nuttalli P19
AGGATATATCTAATAATTGACCTTTTTTCTTGTTATTTCTTTCCTGTATTTTATTTATTCATTAATATTTTTATTTCTTTTTATTTTTTATTCTACTGTTTTTGAATGTATATCAATTAATATAACTACTACAACATTGTATTCTTTGTGGGTTTTGATATTTCTTTGTAAAATCAATTTAAATAAGAATTTCTATCATTTTAATATCTTCTTCATTCATTCTTTTCTTTCTATTATACCATACTTTCATTTTGTATATCCTTTTGTATCTCTCTTATCTTTGTATTAATACTTTGTTTTCTTATTCTTATAATTTTCCGTTTCACTGTTACAATATTCTTTGTCATTATAATTTTTGTTTAATTTGTTGTGTCTTGCTCATTAAAAAATGTATGAAATGGAGAATAAAAAATGAACATTAAAACAAATTACCAATTTCTTATTTAAATAATAAAATGAAGTATAACAAAGGTACATTGTTCTTGGTTCATTTTATTTAATTATTCAATATTTTTGTTTTACTAATACTTATAAATCTTACAACCATATGAAATGAAAGTTATGGATAAATTTCTCGTATTTTTCACAATTTGAGAAAGTATTAATGAGTTTTTATAATAATAAATGAAATGTTAATTAAACTCATAAAAACAATACAAAAACATATGAA
>NW_008576961.1:0-287 GCF_000257125.1 Entamoeba nuttalli P19
TGTTGTTCTTGTATTATTTAGTACATTCACATCATATTCTTTTTATTCTTTCATTTGAGTTATTTTCTTCTCTTCATGTTTAATTCATCAAATATATAACTATTAACAATACAATCATTTCTATCAATTTCTTTATATATTCATTTCTCTCTAGTATGAATAAGCTCATTTTATCATTTATTTAAAAATTAATCTTTTCATCCATACATTTATTCATCACTCTTCTAAAAGTAATTTTGCTATTTTCATTCTGATAATTTCATGATAGAAATCAATCAGATAATGTT
>NW_008576962.1:0-328 GCF_000257125.1 Entamoeba nuttalli P19
AATCATTTCAACAATATGATATAAATTATATTCCATTCATCTTATCAATCATTATCATAATTGCTTTCTCATCATTTTAAATAGAGATAATACGTGTTATTGTAATATAAATGAGCTTCATAACAAAAAATAAAAGTGATACAAATAATATCAAAAGAAAATAAGAAGAATAAGACATATAAGAACTAAAAGAAGTGATGTGTTTGAAATACACAACTATTTCTACAAATACTAAAAGAAAAAGTTAAAGTCATACAACCACAAACTAATTCATCAATAAAAACACTAATAATATAACCATCAACAATATTGAAAAATATTATGATAT
>NW_008576963.1:0-4457 GCF_000257125.1 Entamoeba nuttalli P19
ATATTATTCATTGTTATTTCATTATTTTGTGGTGTTTTATTCATCACAGACTCTTCTTAATGTAAAGTATTTTATACAAAGTCATTTCATAAATTAGATAAAATAATTTTTATGGTTAAACAAAAAGAAAATAGCAATAAAAAAAATTTTGTAAAACGTCAAAATGATGAAATGATGAAAGGGTTATAATTACATTAAATAGTAAAAAAAAACAATACAAAATAAAAATAAATAATTAAAGGGTTAAAAAGGAAATGAATAAAAAAAATATTGTTAATTGATGAATATCACACCAGAACAGCTAGAACAAATTATATCTAATTTATTGGTACCAAACACAGAAGTAATTAGTCAAGCCACACAAACAATAGTACAATTATTAAAACATCCAGAAATTATTATGCCAATGATGAATATTTTAGTGAATCATCCAAGACCAGAATTAAGACAAATTACAGGAGTTTTATTAAGAAAGAAGATATCAGTTGTGTGGGCAAAATTAACACCAGAAATTCAAGAACAAATAGAAAATGCATTACTTCAAATTATAAATACAGAAAGTATTAAAATTATTTCTATTACAGTAGCACAGATTATTATTGTTATTGGTAAATTAACAATTCCAATTGGAAAATGGCCAGCATTATTAAATCAAGTACTACAATGGACACAAAGCCAAAATGAAATTCAAAAAGAAGTTGGATTTGGATTAATTATTGAATTGGCACAATATTATTTAAGATTAGGAACACCACAATTAATGAATGGATTATTCCAATTAGTTGGTAGTACTCTTACAACATGTTCATCATTTAAAATCAGAGTTCTTGCAGTAAGAATTTTAGGAAGTCTTTATGATTTTGTAGATAATCCAAAAGACCTTGCACCTTATGAACAAGTTATTCCATTAGTTGTAAATTTATTGAAGGAATGCCACCAAAAAGAATGTGATGAAGAATTTTCAGAAATTATTGATGTTATGTCTGATATTGTTGAAGGTTTTTGTAATATTCCAGAATTTGATGTAATTACACAAAGAATTACATCTCCAATTGCTGCTCTTTGTATTGAAGCAGCAAAATCAAAAGAAGTATCCCCAATAATTAGACAAGCATCTTTATTATTTTTAAATACTTTTATTTGTGATGAATTAGAGTATTGTATTAAAAACGGTATTATTCCACCTATGGTAGAATTGTTGTTGTCTATTCTTTCAGAATATAATCCTTTAGATCCTACTGATGAAGAATCTCCTCATAGAATTTATGCTGGACAAGTTCTTTCTAATATGGCTGAAATTATTCCTTCTTCTGATTTCTTCCCTTTGTTTTGGCAAATTGCTTCACAATTTGTTAATAACCCACTTCCTGGTGTTAGTTGTGCATTGTTAATGGCAATTAGTTCAATGACTTATACTTGTCCAATTTCTATTGATGAGGTTGGTGATGTTTTATCACCATTTATTCTTCAAGCTCTTCAAAACCAAGATGTAACTGTAAGAGGTGCTGCATTAAAATGTATTGGTGATTTAGGAGAGTCAGGAGTGACTTTTGTTTTTATAAACTGTGTTCAATACCTTAAGGCATTAGTTTTTATGACTAAAGACCAAGTCTCTTCAATTCAATCTGCTGCTTATTTTGATATTCATTTAATGATAGAAAAATTATCAATGAAAGAAATAGAACCTGTAGCCGGTGATATTTTATCTACATGTTTGAACTGCATTACAACAACATCAGATTTTGATACAAGAGATGCAGCATTATCTGCATTATCAGCAACAGTATTTATTGTTGGAAATAAAATATTACCATTTGCCCAAACACTTCTTCAAATATCTCATAAAATGATTACTGCAGAAGTACATGAAGATATTGATATTTTACAAAGAGGAAGAGGATTAGAGTTACTTGCTTGTATTGCTAAGGCAATTGGAAAAGAACAATTTAGACCATATTTAAATGACTGTGTTGAAATTGTTAAAGCTCTTATAAGTATTCAACATTCATTTGAATATGAATTAAGACAATTTGCTTATATGGCACTTGTTGATTTGTTTTCTGTTTATGGAAGTGAATTAGCACCATTAATTCCTGGTGTTATAGAAAAAGTTATTCACTCATTCCAATGTGAAGATGATTATGTAGATAAAAAAGATAATGAATTAGAAATTTCTTCAGAAGAAGAGGACGATGAAGAAGAAGAACGCCTTTCATTTTATAGTGGATTACTTCTTGAAAAATCATCAGCTGTTACATTAGTATCAAAAATGTTTGAAACTGTTCCATTCGAAATGGAACAATATGTTCCATCTCTTTTAACATTTATTAATCAAATGTGTGTTGATGAAAGAACAGAAGTAGCAGAATCAGCATGTGAGGCTTTATGGACTGTTTTATATGTTCCACTTGCAAAAGAAAAGTTATATATTCCATTTGGACAAAATCCATATGGAAGTAATTTTGTAAAGAATATTAATGAAGATAGTATTGCTAAAGTTCATTTAAATATTAGTAGTATGTCCGAATCTCTTTCTAAAATATATAATGAAGTTATTAATACATACTTAATTGTGTGTGATCAAGCAGTAGATAGAGATGTTGTTATTATGTGTTTAAATAAATTAATTGATATATTTACATTATTAGGTAGAGTTGGAGCAGCAGCATGTTCTCAACAACTATCACAATTACTTATTAAAATCTTAACACAACAAACTCAATCTCAAGTTATTAATGCTGGTCAAGATAGTCAAGAAATCCATGAAGCTGAAAGCGATTTATTAGCTACTGCTAGTGATGTTATTATGATAATGTTTAAATTATTCGGTCAATCTATGAGTGATTACTTTGTTCAAATATTCCAAATCCTTAGTAGTATTGTTCAAAAACGAAATAATTCCATTACTAAAGCAACATCAATTGGTATTATTGCTGAATTCTTTAATTTTACTCATACATGTCCTGAATGTATTGCTGAACCTGCATTAACATTATTCTTGAATTGTATTTCTAATAAAAATGAAGATGTAAGTAGAAATGCTGTTTATGGATTGGGTATACTTGTTACTATTCTTGCTTCTACTCCTAAAAAACAAATAGCTATTAATGCTTCTCAACAAGCTCTTCAACTTATTGCCCAATTATTACCAACAATTAAACGACGTGGATTAATTGATAATTTTATTTCATGTGTTTGCCGTATATTAATGATTGAAGGCATTCCATTCCAACCACAAGCCATCCTTCCTCAATTATTAAATTTCCTTCCAATCATTTCTGACCATGAAGAAGAACAAATAGTTTATTCTACTTTTGCTCATTTCTACTCTACTATTCCTGAACTTCAACAACAAAAACCTGCTCTTGTTGAAGTTTTCAAGAAAGCTTTAACTGTTGAAGGAGTTTATGATACTACAAAACAACTTCTTCAACAATATCTTATGTAACTGTCAGTGCAATATTTTAGCTATGACTTAATTAAAAAACAAAAATAAAATTTAAATTTTGTTATTTTTTATAATTAAATAAAGAAAATTCTTTTGATAAAAAATAATTCAATATCTTTAAAAATAGAAATATTAAAAAATCTCAAAACAAAGTGTTATTTGTTTTAAGCAAAAAGATTCTTGAGTCTATAAATGTTGTAATGCTTGAAAAAGTAGTGATATTGGTCATCAATCATTATATGATTCTACCATAAAAAAGTTGAAGAAGCATATGACAAACCAATAATTGAAGATTTATATCAAAATACTATAGTTATTGGTACTGTTAATAGAAATGTCTTGACGTCTCAAGACAAGTAGAGTATAATAGTTTAAAAGATAATTATATGAGAGAAGGAAATGTATTTACTTTAGTTTATTCTATAGTTGATACTGTTTATATAAATGATTCACTAAGTTAAAGAGAATAATTGCTTAAAACACAAAGCTTTGATGTTGTAAAGAGTTTTATTCTTATGGTTGTTGTCGGAAATAAATGTGATTTAGAAAAAGAACGAAACGTTTCAGCCACGAGTGCACAACGTATTGAAGATAAATGAAAATTCCATATATAGAAGTTTCTGCAAAAAACCATCATAAACCAATTGTTTAAGAATGTTATGTGTAAAATAAAAAGGATATTCACGAATTAGAAAATCCAACACACCAATAAATGTGTCAAAAATAAAAAGAAAGGAGAAATTTTATTACAATAATTAGAACCACCGTGAAAAACAAATACTCATGACTAATTTCTATTTATTTTTAGTTTAACAAAGGAATAAATTTCGTTTTATATAACTAAAATAGAATTAAAAATTAATTAAAAAAAAATAACAAAAAAATGATAATTTAAAAGGAATTAAGAATAAAAATACAAAAAATAAAAAAAATAACATTAATAAAAAATCATAACTCTTTAAGATCTTTAATAAATTGTAAATGTCAGAAGAATTGAAAATCAGTGTTG
>NW_008576964.1:0-4027 GCF_000257125.1 Entamoeba nuttalli P19
TGAACAACATTTAAATTTAGTCGTTTTTTTTTGTTTATACTAGAAAAAATGAAATGTTTTATGTCATTATTTATCTCTTCTATTTGTTCCATTAATCCATGACTATTCTATATGTTCTTTATCAAACTATAAGAGGATGTTAAAAGGAATTAAACTAGACATTCCAATGTATTATTCACTTTTTGCTATCAATGTTTTTCTCTATAACTTTTATTCATAAATTAATAAAATAGTCTAAAGGAAGATAATAATGTTTGAGGCATTATCTTGTTTTTATTGTTTTGAGTAAATTAAATTATCAGCTTCTTTTCTGTAATTTATCATACAAAAAATAAATACTTTGTACAACATAACAAATTCGAGGTAGGTTTAGTCTCAAAGAAGTTAAAACAGATGTAGTTAATAAAAATACATAAAATAAAAGGAGATATAAAATTTATCACAAAAAAAGTGTTTTACTCTTGTAGTTACTTTATAGTGAGAGACAAATATAAAAGATAGAATCATTTAAGACAAAAAAGGTATTACTCTTTTGTTAACCGTTCAATAAGCCACATATTCCAATTGTTGATGGGAACATGTTCTTTCATACATTCTTCATAAAGCATTGTATTATCTTCAATAATTCTATTAGGAACAACGATTTTAATTGCTAGTGCAAGAGAATTAAATAATACCTTTCTGTCTGTTTCATCGTCTGCTTGATTTAACTTGTATTGTTCAACAACTTCTGTTAATCTTTTAATTTCATCTTTAAGTTTTTGTTCATCAGAAATTTTACTTAAAAGTTCTTCTTTTTCAGATTGAATCTTTTCATTTTCTTTTTTCATTTCAGAAATGAAAGATTCTTGTGATTTTCTATTTTCTTTTTCTGTTTCAAGTTCTTGTTTAATTCTTGAAATTTCATTTTGATAATCTTGAATCATTTTATCTTTTTGAGCTGATGATGAAAGTATATCAACTTGTACTTTTCTTAGTTCATCACATTCTCTCAAAGTTTGTTGTTGAACAGACTGCTCTTCTTCAATTTGTTTCTTCAAAGAATTATTCTCTTCTTCTTTTGAGATATTTTCTTTTTCGAGCTCTTGAATTTTTTCATCCTTGAATTTTTCTGTTCTTTCCAAGTCTTCAATTTTTTTATTCAAAGAAGAAGAAAGTGCTTCAAAAGAAAGTTCATTTTCTTTACTTCTTCTTTCATGCTCAGTGTCTTTAAACTCTAATTCTTTATTTAATCTTTCTATTTCTTGTTTTTTGATATCATTTTGTTTTTCACTTTCTATTTTTAATTCCTCAAGCTTTTTTAATTCTAATTGACTTTGTTCTATTTTGATAGTTTGTTCTTCAATAGAACTTTTTAGTTTAGTAATTTCTTCATCCTTTTCTTTCTTTTCTAATTCAAAAACTGATTTCATTTCATTAATTGTATTATTATTCTTCTTATTATTCTTTTCAAACTCTTCCTTTTCTTTGTTCATTTCTTCTTTCATTCTTTCAATTTGGCTTTCTTGCTCTTCTAACTTTTCTTTAAGTTGTTTTTTTTGTTCTTGTTCTAACTCTAAATTCTTTTGTAATTCTTCTATCTTTCTATTTTTTTCTTCTACTTCTTTACTTTGTTTTAATTCTGTTCCTAACCCCATCATCCTTGGACTTATAGTTCTACGATTTTCTTTCATTTTTTCTTTTTCATCTAATCTTGGTGTTTGTGAATTTGGAAGAGTGTTTCTCTTTTGACTTTTTAATTCTTTTTCCATCATTTTAATCTCCTTATTCTTTTTGTTAACTGATTCTTCCCAATGTTTTAAATCAATCATAACTGGATCTTTGTTGAGATCAATTATATTAGACTCATCTTCTGTTAATGACACTTGTTCAAACTGTGATAACATTTCTTCTAACTCATTAGACATCATTCCAAGATTCTTTGCTTCTTCAGGGACTGAAGGATCATCAAGATTAGGCCAAACAATACGTACACTTTTTGAACAATCAAGCATTCTTCTAAGACTATTTCCAATTCTATTTTTTAACGTCATTTTTAATTGAGCATTTCTTTCTCTAATTCCTTGTGCAATTGTTTCCATTACTTCATTGTCATCAAATACATTTTCTTTCATTATAAAGAAAGTTAAATAAAAATAAAGACAATAATCATCTACAGTATTTTTCTCAACAAATTCCGCCTTAATTAACTTTGGAATATTTAGTCTTTGGTATGCAATATCAATACATCTTTGTATATTCTCCAAATGATTCTCTGTGAAAGATGTTAAATTAATTAAATCATTTTGAAGGTAATTAATTAATTTTGCAAATAAAATACCTTCTGATAATTCTTTTTTAAGATCAAAGGAAGTGTCTTCAATTTTAAGAATTGATTTTATCCACTTAGTAAAATCAATCATTTTAACAGGACAATCTATTTAGTTTAATAATAATTTATTATGAATCTAAGATAAAAATAGAAATAAACTTCCAAGTCTATATTTGCTCAATATTTGATACATAAATGATAAAATCCCTTTCTTTTCTCCATTAAATATCTCTTCTGCAGATGTTAAGACTTTAATCCCTTCATCTTTTGCAAATTGAATTACTGCACCTAAATTTTGTATTTTTTCAATATCCTTTGACGGTGTTTCTATTGTTTTAAGAATTTCTTTACCACTTAGATTCGTTAAAAACCGAATTAAAATTAACCCATCTTTAAGGTCTGTAAGTATATTACTTACAAAGGGTTCTTCAATAAGAATATAATTGATAAAATTTGTGTATGCCTACAATTCAATTATTCTTTATGTTCTTATTACCCACTTATTTTAATAAATGAAACAAACATAAAGTTGTTGTTCTTCTAAAATCTTTGTTTTAGAAGCAGCTTTTGTGAGTACTGAATCTGACATGAAATAAATACTCAAGTATATTAATCAGTACATAAGAACCCTTTTTCACTTCCTTCTTTTGTTCATTTCCTTGTAGAATTTTCTGTAATTGGTATATAAAACATTGAATGATTTAAATTGTTAGAATTAAATTAAGTGTTAGGTTTTATTAAGAACAACTTTTCCAGAATATAAAAATAAAAACCAAGTATGAAGTTAAAGAAATATGACTTAGTTTCATTGATTAAATTCAGACATTTTTGTTAATAAGAAACTAACACAAAATGTTATTGTTAACAGTACAAACAAAGAACACAGTGCTATCTATTGACATAAAGAATATCAAATTCTTATTAAACTCAATAATAGTTTTTGGTTAACTATGTAATTAACTCTCTTATTTTTGTGTTTCGAATAAATATAATTCAGTATTGTAAATGCGTTAATTCGTTTGTTTGTTTTTGAAACAAGACATTAAAGATAATTGAAACTACTGCTTTTACCTCTTATTAACTCATTTGTAAACTTCTGTCCAATTCTGAGAAATTAATAATGTTGTAGTAATTTTATTCAGTCAGTCTCCAACAGTTCTTTCAATCTTATTTATAGTAATGATACTTAATGGCTTTTCTTCATGTCTTGATAAACCCATCTTTTATGAAGCTTGAAAATCTTAAACAAAGAATCTCTACATAAAAGTTAAACGTAAATTTTTTACCTACCATATTTCTTGATATTATCAATGATATTCTTTGAAAATTGGGATACGAACTTTTTGTTCTTTGACTTATTGAATTAATTAACTGAAGATAGTGAGATCTTATTTTAAACAAATAAAATGAGGATAGAAACCAGCTTATAATAACACCAACTTACAATTTAATGTTTCTTCATTTTTTATCTTTAATCTATTCTTAAACACTATCTTTTTGAGCTGATACTGTTCATTAGTTAATTTACTTGGTCCTAACATAAAGTAGATTTACACCATCATTTTTTGTATTTTGCTCTTTGTTATAGTCAATTTTGATTATGAAGAGCAACGATATAAAAGAAATAAATACCCTTATTACATTTATTTGAGTTTCTTTTAATACTGTTATATATATCATTATTCAAAAGATGAATAAATTTCAAATAGTAATAAC
>NW_008576965.1:0-266 GCF_000257125.1 Entamoeba nuttalli P19
CAATCTACACAATTATCTACAAGTATCACTGGAACTACTGTTTCATTCTATCCGTTAAGTAAAGACACTAGAAAGTTGAAGAATGCAGTTATTAAAAGTGCAGAGAATCGTCAAGAATCATCAGCTTACAATAGAATCTATTATGTCATTAGAAATGTCAGTCCAGGAAGATTCAGAATTATTAAAGAATGGTTTGAACCAGAAGATTTCACAATTGAACCAAATAAACCTATTCGTACAGAATTCTTAAATAAGTATGATAACAC
>NW_008576966.1:0-548 GCF_000257125.1 Entamoeba nuttalli P19
TTATTTAGTTTGTTTTCCCTTGTATTGCTTAGCTGGGTTCTTCTTAGCACAAACTTTACCGAAATGTTTGAGTGCTTCTCTGACATTTCTCTTTCCTCTAATGAGGACAGTCTTTCTTCCAGTTGGTGCTTTAAGTGCAAGTTCATCAAATCTTAAACATTTTCCACCAGCTTTAGTGATGGCTGCTTCTGCTGTTTTGGTGAATTTAAGAGCACAAACATTCATTTTTGGAACTGGATATCTACTGTCGTAAGTAACTGTATTGACACAAACTGCAGTTTCTTCTGGGTGTTTCTTCATAAGGCATGCTAATTTACTAGTAGAAACAATTGGTCTATTAACACGACTTAAGCAAAGTCTGTGTAAGATTGTTTTAGCGAATTTAGATTGTGTTCTTCTGGCAAGGAAACCATAAAGGCGAACAAGAAGTTTCATATAAGCGTTGTTTCCACGTGCGGTCTTTGATACGTGTTTACGAACATGATGTCTGTCTAAATCAATGGCCATCGCTTTGTTCTGCACATTTCATAGTTCTTCAGGGTTTTTTC
>NW_008576967.1:0-852 GCF_000257125.1 Entamoeba nuttalli P19
TTCAAAAAATTCCAAACAGAATCTATATCATTCTCTTTCACTGAAGATTGAGCAAATTCAATTTTACTCTTGAGTTGTTCAAAATGGAATTCATCATCAGGATCTCCATACATATATAAATCATCATCAGCTATTACTTCTCCGGGTTTTGCAACTCTAACACGTAATTTGTTTAATTCTTTTTCTAATAAAATTTTAATAATATCTTTTGATTCTGACATTGGAATATCACTCTTATTACAAAGAATTAATATTGGTATATTATTTGTATTTGATGAAATAATACAATGAAGATATCCTGCATCATCTTTAATTGTTTTCTTAACATCATCTCCAGCAACCATAAAAATGATACATTTAGCTGATTCAATATATTTTTTATATATTCCTCTAACTTTACCGTAACCAGGAATATCCACTATTTCAAATGGTTGTTTGGTTATAGTATCATGACAAGTACCAATATTTTCAACCATAGAAGTACATGTTTCAGTAATTGTATCATTTTGTAGCTATATGTCATTAGTTTATTTTATTATATATAATGATAATAAATAAAAAAATACAAACACAAAGATATAACGATGTCTTTCCCACACCACTAGTTCCAGTAATCATTACAACAGACTTTTTATTTTTATTATTTTTATTTCTCTTTGATACTATTATTAAATAAATATCGTTTTATCATGTTTATAAGAAAAGTAAATTTAAACAAACTGACATAAACAATAATGCCAATTAATAATAAAACTGTTGTTGTAATTATTGAAACTAATGAAAAACTACTTTCAATAGTATTTTCCATTTTTAATTATTATTTTTTAGTTCATCTCTTATTTTAGTTGATAA
>NW_008576968.1:0-6643 GCF_000257125.1 Entamoeba nuttalli P19
GATGGTAATATAGCCATTTGGAAAGCTTAATAATTATCGATAAAAATCCATTCATTTTTTTTCTTTTTTATGGTTAAAACTAGCTGTAGTAAAGTTTGTGAAATTAATGCAAAGTTCCACACCTCCTATTGGAAGAAAAAAACCAGTTAAAATAATTGTTGTTGGAGATTCAGGTGTTGGTAAGACAGCAATTATTTCTAAATTTTTATATAAAGATGTTAATAAGAATGAAAGTGCAACAATTGGTAATGTTCATGTAAAAACAGTTCTTGAAAAGGGAAATAGTAAACTTGATGTTGCTATTTGGGACACTGCTGGACAAGAAAAATATAGTTCTATGGTTGATATATTTTTTAGAGGTGCAAAGGGATGTGTTATTGTTTATGACATTACTTCTTTTCAGTCTTTTGTTGATACAACCTCATGGTATACAAGTGTGTTCGACATAACTCATACATCAATTCCTATTGTATTAGTCGGAAATAAAAAGGATTTGTCATCTCAACGTGAAGTAGCTTATGAAAGTGCAGAAAATTTAGCAGTGAAATGGGGAGCGTTATATTTAGAAGTATCAGCAATTGAAGGTACAAACATAGATATTATATTTAAAAGTTTTGTAGACAAAATTGAACCTGAATATGAACCAGAAAATGTTTTCCAAAGTCAAAGTCCAAAACAAAGGAAGTGTTGTTAATAATAAATTAACGAGACTTAATATGAAAAAAAGTAATTGAATTAATTTCATCTTTTTAGTTATTAAACTAATAAATTAAAATATCAAATGAGCTCCATCTTCTGGTTGGTTAAGAATGAAACAAAATGGATGAAGATTAAATTTTTCTTTATATGCTTCTAACATCTTTTTATACTCATCAACAGCAGATGGTTTTAGTAATGTAACAGTACATCCACCAAACCCAGCTCCAGTTAATCGAGAACCAAATACCCCATTGATTTTTAAGGCGTTGTCAACCAAATAATCTAGTTCTTCACTAGAAACTTCAAATAATTTTCGTAATGACATATGACTTTCTGTCATAAGTTTACCTAATTCTTCAACATTACCAACTTTCATAGCAGCAATGGCTTTTATAACTCTATCATTTTCATTAACAACATGTTTAGCTCTATTTCCAATAATTCCCGTAAGAATCTGAACTTCATCAACAGAAAATCCTCTTAAAAATTTTTCATTCTTATGGTAATGTTCATTTAATTGACGTACAGCTTCTTGACACTGTTTGACTCGTTCATTGTATTGAGACGATTCTAATTTATGAGGAGCATTAGAGTTTGTGATCATAATGAGACAATCGCCAAGAACCACAGGTTCATTAACTGTTTGATGGGTTTTACAATCTAATAACAGTGCAGTATTTTTTTTACATAACCGAGATGCAAATTGGTCCATAATACCACACATAACACCAGTATATTCGTGTTCAACATCAACAGCTAATAGTCCAAGTTCAACACCAGTCATCTCAATATTCAAAACTTTTAAGAAAGTAATGCCAGTAGCCACTTCAATAGATGCAGAACTACTTAATCCTGAACCTAAAGGAACATCTCCCATAACACAAATAGAATATTCTTTTGGTTCAGATTGAATTTTATTTAGTAATTTATCAATAACACCATAGACATACATAAACCATTTTCCTCTATACTTTTCTAATATTTTCTCTTTACTTTCTCTTTCAATGGATACAAGTTTATTGTCTATGGAACTAATAAAATTCATTTTAGTAACAGTTGATGGTTTAGTTGAAACACTGACATATGTACCTTGTTTTATGGCAACTGGAAGAACATAGCCATCATTATAATCAGTATGTTCTCCAATAATATTTACTCTTCCAGGTGCAAAACCAACATGTTCAGGTTCAGTACAATAAGTTTTAACATGAAACGATTTAATATCTTCCAATGAAACCATTAATGAAGTTGTTTTATAATTCTATTTTTCTAGTTTTTAAGTTTATATACCCTCTGAAGAGAATAGAAGTTCTCAAGATGAAAAGTCAATGAGTAGTTAAAGAAAAATTATCAAAAATAATCTTAAATTATTTATATCTTCAGACAATATTTTAATTTGCTATGACTATTGAAAATATATGCCTTATGTAAAATCACGAAGAACAATTATTTTCTATCTTATTTTTTGATTGATGAAAAATCATAGATTGAAATTATTTTTAGTTTTGACAAATCCGATGAAGAATAATAAGAACTATTTAAATCTTAAAAATAAAAACAGAAGTATCACTTAAAAAATGACAACTATTGCTAATAGAGAAGATTTTTGTAGTATCGTTAAAGGAAAGGAAGTAGACTTATATACTTTAACAAATGAGTTTCTAACAATTAACCTCACTAATTATGGTTGTCGTCTTATTGATATTATTACTCAAGGAAAGAATGGTCCTGTTAATGTTTTAATAGGATTTCGTAGTTTAAAAGAAATTATGCAATGTGATAATTGTATGGGAGCTATTATTGGTAGGTATGCTAATAGAATTTATAAAGGAGATCTTGTTATTGATGGTCATAAATATCAATTACCAATTAATAATGGAGTTAATTGTCTCCATGGAGGAGATGGATTTGACAAAAAAGTATTTACAGTAACAAAAATTACTAAGACAGAAGTGGTATTAGAATTAGATGATAAAGATGGGTCTAATAATTTTCCAGGAAATGTTCATGTTGTTATAACTTATAAGTTACATGAAAATAATCTAGTTATGACGTTTGAAGCAACAACTGATCAAACTACTGTCGTCAATATCACTAATCATTCTTATTTAAATTTAAATGGAGAAGGCTCAATCGTTCATCACCAACTCCAAATTTATAGTGATCAATTTCTTCCTATTACAGATGAAATTGTACCTACTGGAGAAATAAGAAAAGTTGAAAATACACCATTTGATTTTAGAGAGTTTAAAGAAATTGGTAAAGAAATAAACAATGATTATGAACAATTAAAATTAGGAACGGGGTATGACCATTCATTTGTCATAAGTGAAAATGCTCCACATTGTTCATGGGATAAAAGCATTAAGCAAATAGCAAATATTAAAGGAGATATAAGTGAGATCCAAATGTCAATTTATTCATCTCAGCCTGGTGTTCAATTTTATACATCCAATTTTATGCCAGAAGGATTTAAAACAAGATCAGCTTTTTGTTTAGAAACTCAACACTTTCCTGACTCTCCACATCACCCAGAATTTCCTTCGACTTATTTAAAAAAAGGAGACTTTTACCATCACGTTTGTGTTTATCAATTCCAATAAACAATAAATAAAAATGGTTTAAATTATTAATTCATTGTGTTAACATTTCGAGTTGATGTTCAAGTTCTTGTATTTCTTTATCTTTTTGGTGTATTTTTTCTTCTTGAGATTTTATTCTTTTCTGAAGTTCTTCATTTTCAGTATTTAGTTTTTGTTCGTATTGACTAACTACATTAATAGTAGATTCAATCTCAACAATTTTATCTTCTAATTTTTGTACAAATGCAAACACTTCATCTTGGTACTGAAGAGGTGTAATTGGTTTTAATGACATTTCAATGAATTAAGAGTTTAAAATGATGTTTAATTTTATTATTTTTTTGTTATTTTAAAAATAATAGTATTGAACAAATTCTTCAGAGAGACATATTAAAGGAATATTAAATAATGGTAATATATCTAAAGGTAATTCTACAAAAACTAATCAAAAGAATTTAATTTTTTTTCTGAATTGAATAAAATTAATAAAATAATAAAAAATAATATATTTTAAAACTATTTAAATACAATTAAAACAATAACTTTAAAAAGAAGAAACTTATACCATGAACATTCTAATTCTTTTATTCATTTATAATGTTTTAAGTTCATGTGAACTAAAATATAAATTAATTGATAAACTTGATGCATATGAAGTGTTCTGTCCATTTCCACAATTTTGTCAAGGGAATATAACAATTCCATCAGAACATCCAGAAGATCATAAACCAGTCATAAGAATTGGTTCAAATGCTTTTAAAAATTCATTAATAACAATGATAGAATTTCCTAATTCAATAATAGAAATAGGTAATTATTCTTTTTATGAATGTAAAGAATTAATAGAATTAAATCTTCCAAATTCACTTCAAATAATTGGTAATCAAGCCTTTTATTCGTGTAAAAAAATAACTCAAGTTATTCTTCCAAATTCAGTTATTTCAATTGGAAATTTTGTTTTTGGGTCATGTACTGGATTAAAAACAGTTCAATTATCAGAGTCATTAACTAATTTATCAGCTCATTGTTTTGCTGATACACACCTTATTTCAATTAATTTTCCTCCAAGAATTAATGCAATTAATGAATATGCATTTTCTGGATGTACTAATTTGAAAAATATAACATTTAATTCATCTCCAATTATTGGGAAATATGCATTACATACATATTCTTCAACAACAATAATTAATATGTTTGGATTATATGATTTTGATGAAATGTCATGTTCAAATATTAATTTTAATAATTTAGAAAATGAAACAATTTATGTTACTCCAAGTTATCAAAACAATACTTTTTGTGGAAAAAATATTAGTACTATTAATGAACAAGTAGAGTACCTTTGTAAAGAAGAAAAACAAAATAAATGTAAAGAATATTATTTAATAATAACTTCACAAGACTTTTATAGAAATAATATAAATATTTGTTTTTTAATAAATAATAAACAAATGAAATTTATTTATGAACACTCACAATATTATTTTGTTGATTGTTTTAATTTAACTAATAAAATTAAATATTATTCTTATTCTAGTGTTACTAATGGTGCTTTTAAAGTTCATTATTCTTCTTCTTTAAATAACATAGTTGAATTAATTAAAATTATTCCATCTTATTGTTCATCATCAAATACTCAATTTATATTAAATCAATTTGGAGTTTCAAAACATCAATATTCAGATAATTTATGTTCTTCTGGAGATAGTATTATTGATGTATATTCAAATGGAGATATAATTGATAATGAAAGAGCAATTATTACACCATTAAATTTACAGTCTCATTATATTGGAACAAATTCAATGTATTATTCTTTACCAACAACAAAACCAATATTATCATCTTCAAATAAATACATTTTTGAATTAACCTCTGATTCAAATGCAAGACAATATGAATACAAAAATGACCATTTATATACTTTTAAATCTAATGTTTCTACTTTTACTCCATCAAATTCATTAATACAAATTGCTTATGGAAATGAATGTACTTCTCAATTTAATTGCACTAAAGATATTACTAAGAATCAATTTATTTTTACTACTTCTTGTGTTGATTATAATGCATTTAGAACAATTGATGACCAAATTCAATTAGTTAAATACTCTAATAAAAATTGTTTTAAGGATTCATTTGAAATAGCATATTCACCTTCAATTAATGGGATTATTTTAATTGGTAATCAATATTATTTTATTGAAGTTATAAAGAAAGATAGTTCTGCAGAAATAGTTTATGGAATATATTCAAATTCTTATATTAAAACATTATCTAATATTTGTATTCAAATAGGTGAAACTTCTTCTTTTAAATACGTTTATGGGTTGTATGATATGACAGAATCAAAACTTTATTATAAAACTGTATATTCTAATTCAGCTCATTGTAATGGTTCTTTTACTTATCAAATTATTGATAATTTCCAATTATATCCTCCACAAATATTAACAAAAGGTAAAATTGGTTATTTTTTAAATTCTGATTTAAAATGCACATTAGAAGGAATTGAAAAAGGATATCTTACTAAATACTTCAACATTGAACAATGTGTTTTTCAAAACACTAAATACCTTATTGTAAAAGACCAATTAGTTGAATATCAATATTCAAATTGTAATAAAGATGAAGGTAAAAAATTAATACAAACATATTCACTTAATAAATGTAATGAAATTAATGAATACACACAAGAATATGTTGGATTTATTATTACTTTTAATTGTTCATCTAAATTTACAATTGGTTGTTTAACATGTGATTCAATTGAATGTTTGTCTTGTTCAAACAATTTATTCTTAAAAGATAACAAATGTCAAAATTGTTCAGATATGTATGGATTAGATTGTATTTCATGTGATATAAATACATGTCTTAAATGTAAAACAAATAAACTTCTTAATGGTAAATGTATCATTGATAATTCAAGTATTTCTCCTGACACTACAAATGATAATATCAATGTTCTTAAAATTATTTGTATTTCTCTCGGTGTTATTGGTTCTTTCATTTTAATTACTTGTACTATTGTACTTATTATTAAAATTAGAAATAAAAAGAAAAACATTTTTACTCCCTTTAATAAATTAAAATAAATCTTTTTTGAATTATTTATTATTTTAAGATGATTCTTTCTTTTACTTTTTTTTTATAAACAAAACATTCATTTATACGTTCTACTTCTCTTTGAATAATTTTAAATTGAAATGAACTCTGTCTTTTGATTATATCCAATTGTTGTTAAAGAGTTATTATTCATTACATCTCTCTATTAAAAAGTTAATTTTAAAATTTGTGGTTATTATATAAAAAAGAAAGTTGTTATTAAAAAAAAAGAAATAAATTTAGTAAAACTT
>NW_008576969.1:0-261 GCF_000257125.1 Entamoeba nuttalli P19
GAAAATATGAAAGAAATTAGAATAAAATATTGTTTTTCATTGATTTTATTTTTGTTATTTAATATCTATTTTTAGAAACATGAAAAGTTTGTTATTAAATAATAGTTCATCTATTTTTATCTTTTATTTGTAAAAAGATAAAACAAAAATAAAAAATGATATTGTTTCAATTGAAAATATAGTTTTATTTTTATTATTTTGTTATTTATAATTAATTAGATGAAATGAAACAATACATAAAGAAATTCAATACAAGAAGAA
>NW_008576970.1:0-945 GCF_000257125.1 Entamoeba nuttalli P19
TGTTAGGATGTTATACATTCATTAATTCAGTTAATCATTCTTTTACCTAATTTGTTTTTTATTAACTGTTATGTCTAATTGCTAATAATCATTTGTAATTTTTGATTAACTTATTAACAAGTGTTTTTATCTAATTATAAATGATTTGAAACTCTCTCTCTATTTAAGAGTCAGTCTGTCATCAAGTTTTATTTCCATTTTCATCTTCAATAATGTTCATTTAAATGTTTTTATTTTCATTAATCAATTACAACATTAATATTCTCATCATTCTTATATGATATAATTTTAATAATTCAGATTTTTCTTTCTGTATTTTCTTCTTGTAAGAAATGAGATAAATTTTAGCTTTATTTATTTCTGAAATACATTTTTATTGATAAAACCTTTTTACTACACTGTTATTGTGTTATGGTTTTATTATTCACATCATTTATTCGTTTTAAATATTATATTTCTTTATTCTTAATTTCTCCTCTTATTGTTTGTGTCATCATTTTAATGATCCTTATTTTAATGTTATCTAATATTCTTAACGTTGTGTCTCAATAATTTCCTAGCTCTTATACTTTTTTTTTGTAAACTTTTTTGTGTAATAAAATAATAGGATTAATCGGAAAAATAAATATATTGTTAAATACTATTATTAAATGGGTTTGGATTTAATTTTTGTAAATTTGCTATTAAGTCTTGAATAATTTATAACATGATTTTTATCATATTCATGTTTGTTTCTTTCAAACTTACTTTTTTGAAAGTTATAACTAAATGGAATTATTTATTTGTTTAAGTCAGTTATTCAACAAATAATGTACAATACTCAAATATTGAGACATTAAAAATAAAGAAAGTTATAAACAGAGAGATGAATAATATGTATAAGAGTACTATAAGAAAAATAAGTCTTTTTGGTTAAAATATGATTACAAAAAGAAACAAGAATGT
>NW_008576971.1:0-288 GCF_000257125.1 Entamoeba nuttalli P19
CATTTGTTGTTCATCCATTAAATGTTCAAATATGAATTGAATGGATTGTGTAATCATTTTAGGATAACCAGTAGGAATTAATAATCTTTTCATTGCTGATGGATATAGTGAACATGCATCAAAATCTACTATGTCTTCTTTAACTTTCCATTTAAGATTTTGATTTGTCATATTTCTTCCTCCTATAATTGCTTGTCTTATAAAATCTCTTAAACATCCACTATATTCAAAAATCCTTCCATCATTAAAACATTTTGTTTTGAAATAATAATATGATAATGCACTAAT
>NW_008576972.1:0-295 GCF_000257125.1 Entamoeba nuttalli P19
TTAGAAGAATAAAACATTTTATTTGAGAATTCTGAAATTGCTGGATGCATTCTGTATTGTGTTTTTAGCATTGTTCTTTTGATTTGTGTATTTGCCATAAATCGTTCAAACATTGATTTTTGGAATCCAGCTTCTCTAGCTTCAGTTGAAAGACATGTCGGTTGTAATTGTTGAATATCTCCAATTAGAACGGCTTTTCTAACATTAATAATTCCAGCCAATGTCTCTGGTTCAAGAGACTGAGCAGCTTCATCAACAATAGATGCAAAAAATTTTTGTTTTAGCATTATTGAAC
>NW_008576973.1:0-4079 GCF_000257125.1 Entamoeba nuttalli P19
ACCACTTCACTCTTTAACTCTTTTTCATGTGGCTCTTCACTTTTATCTTTATACCCAATAGCAATAGTTAATAGAAGGACTTCATCATCACCACAACCCAATCCCTTCAACCATGGCTCTGGTGTTCTTCTCATAATTCCTAGAGGTAATCCCCCTAGTCCAAGCATTTCACAACAAACAAGCATATTTTGTGAAGCAAATCCACAGTCAAACTCAGCCCATCTCACCATATCCTTTTTGCACGTCATAGTAATTGCAACAGGAGCTCCGTAAGTGATTTGGTTATTAGCCATCATAGCATGCTCTGGTGATTTTCTCATTGCCTCTTGTGTTTCTTTAACTAATCGTTGCAATAACTCTTTATTTTGAATCACATGAAAAATCAGTTCTTGACTGTTTCTTCCTGTTGGTGCAAACCTTCCTGCCTTGAGGATTTGCTCAACTTTTTCTCGTTCAACTTCCCTATCCTCAAATTTTCTACAAGACCTTCGATATAAAGCTTCCATTAATTTTTTTTATTCTTTTGTATTTTAAAGTTCCAAGCTTAAAAGTCTTTTAATTTACCTTTGTTGTAAAGAATGACTGTTTTTTATTTTATATTTATCCAAAAATAGAAAAGCTCATTTAACACCTTTGATTAATATTTATAAAAGATAAGACATTTTCTAGAATCTAGTCATAAATAAGTCTTCATTTTTTTAATATAAGTTGTTTAGATAGTTTTGTGCTTATATTTAGAAAAACTTCTTAATATTGACAGACTTGTATATGTCTTTTTGAAAAATTATTTGAAAGTTTTTGTTATAAACATTCGTTTGTAGTCGTTATAAGATTCAACAAATTAACTTCCCCATTTGAAGAGATGAACAAAACCAAAAGAGTCAATAAATAAAAACACTAATAAATAATAGAAAAATAATCTAGGTGATTGATTAAACATAATAAAATCTTTTATCTTCAAGTTTGAAATAAATAATGACTATCTTCAGTTAAATGTTTTTATCTTTTGTATTTTTTATTTTTGAGAATAGTTTTATTTTTTATATATAAAAATTTCAAATTTTCACTAAGAAAATAGCACAACCTTAAACTCTTGTTTTTATATCTAACTGCCTAATATTTTTTGTTAGACATCATCTCCTATTTAACTATCTTTATGAAAAAGAGTATTGTTTTTAAAAGTATCAAACAATACCTTTTAATAAATATAAACACACTTTGTTTAAACTGAAAGTCTAAACCCTAAAAATTTATTATCCTATTTTATAACTCTGAGCTGATAGTCTCTGAGTATAATATTCAAGAAGCTTGAATATTTTCAGGAAATCCAGAGAGAAAAAAAAATAAGTAATAAAAATGCCTCAAATCTGTATTAGAATTTGACCGAGTAGTTCAAGAAAAAAAAGAAAAAAAAGAAATAGATTGAAGTGGAGAATTGAGAAAATGAACTTGAAAGTTGGATTTAAAAACAAGTAATGAAGCCATCGAAAAGAAATGACAGGACAATTAACAAAGTGTTTAAGGTTAAAAAGATTATTCAAAAAATAAACCCTCCTTCTATTTACCCACACAAAAGATTTTATTTAAAAATTCAAGATATAATCACACAAATAGGAGAAAATAACTATTACCATGCATTAGAAAATATTGACCAAATATTACATAGTTGTTTCAATAAATTATTCCATAAAAAACGACAAGAACTAAGCGAAAAAATACTATATAATTTATCTAAGTATGGTGTAACTGTGAAAAATTGGAAAGAGTTTAATGTCACAGTTAATGAAGAAATCATGCAAAAAAATGTTGTAAACATATTTATTACAAAACACAGAAGAGATGAAATTGTTTTAGAAGCTGTATTTGTTGAAAGTGTAGTAAGGTTTATGAAACAGTTAGAAGTTAACCCAAAATATTTAAAAGAATTAGAAAGACATACAGCACTATTAGAAAAATGGAATCCAATATTTGATCTAACGTTATTTAAAGAAATAAAAGAAAAAGGAAATTTTATGTATTATCAATATTTAAACAATTCAACAATAAATCAATATATCAGAATTAACTTTGGAATTAAAAAACCAGAACAACAAATTGATTTTTTGCGTCTTCGAATAAGTTATTTAAAACTTCTCTATAACCTTTATTAAAAATATGTATAATATGTACATTACTTAGTTCAATGAAATTAAACCAAATTGAGAATAAATGAAATTCAATATTCCTTTCTCTCAGTGGAAGTCTTGAGAGCCTTTATGAACTGCAGTACGTGCTGTCATTTGACAAGCAACATTTGCAGATTTCTTTAAACGACTATCACGGGTTTTACGATATTTTACTGTTTTTTTTGATAATTTATTCAAAGCTTCTTGAGCTTTGGCATAAGCAGCTGGGTTGTATGGTGAATTTTCTGCGATTTGGTCATCAAGCTCATCCATAACAACAAGGTCAAGGTTTGTTTCATCTGAAAAGGTAAAAGCGAAAGAGAAAGAAATGATTAAAAGAAGAATAAAAGACATTATAATATTTAATAGTTTTTGAGAATTATTTTATAAGAATAATAAAAAACTAAAAGAGTATTCAGAATTAAATTAGAATAATCTAATAACGTTTTGATTGATTTTTTCTTTTTGGTCTTGGGCAATACATTCACCAATCCACATTATATTTCTTACTTCTTGTTCTTTTAATTTCAGCCATGAATAAAAAACACCATAACCCATTTGAGTATAGTATGCACTTTTATTTATTTCTACTTCTTCATCAAAGAACATCTCTTCTAATGAACGTTCACCTGCATCATCTGCAGCATGTAAATTCATTAATGCCTTATATGTTGGAACATATTCAACAGCTTTAACAACACCCTCCATATCAGTTGCAGCGGCTAATGCATTCATTCCAACTGGATAAAGTAAACCAACGTTTGGGAATAATTTCATACGATCATCACGACTTAAATCGGTTCCAAAAGAGTTCAATGTAATTGTGATAGCCCTTCTATCAGCTTCATAATTTAAAATATCACCCATAACACGAGCTGTTTCTCCACCAAGTTTTTGGCAAAAAGCATAAAATTCTTCCAAATAACCTTTGTACAAAGTATTTCTAATAATTTCAATGTTTAATTCTGTTAAATCTTCTTCATTTAAACAGTCACTAAGATAATTTCCTAATGGTGTATCAATAAGAATATAATGATATAAATCATTTACTGTTTTAGTAATAGAAAGAGATTCAATATTTTTAAAAAGACCTAATGGATGTAATTTTTCTTTTAATTCTTCCATTTCCTTTTCTCCTTGAGTCCCAGTAATAAGTAAAATAACATTATCTATCATATATGGAATAGTAAGAAATTCCATAAATTTACTTAATGGATAATAACTTTGTGATTGAATAGTAAAAAAGTCAGAAACTAATTTGTCAGTACATCTTGCTTTAATAGTAGATACAGTAATTGGTGATGGCTCGTTTTGAAATACATCTTTATAATCACTATTTAGTAATGCTACCTTCATATCTTCAAGGGTGTTTGATTGAGTTAATGTTGTATAATCAGTTTCATTAAGAAGTCCACTTTTTAATCCTCTTACGAAGGCTTCAAGAAAGCCATCATCCATATTGAATGTCCATAATCCACCAAGCATTTCTGTAATTTTTTAAGATGAACTATATTTTCTTTTTTCTTTTTAATTCTTCTTTTTTTTTCTCTTTTTGATTAAAAAATGATTTAACAATTTTGTGTTAGAGTGACATGTTTTTGCACCAATATCATCCTTTTTCCTTTTCCTGAAATTTATACCTTTACAAAAAACAATAATCAAAACAATTTCTGTATTTTTCTTGTATTTTATAACTTCAGATTATCAATTTAATTTTACCTCTAAAACAAATTATAAATTTCTCCATTTGTTAATAACATAAACAAATAACAAAAATATTATTTCTATTAATATAAAGAAAGTTTAAAAAAATGGAAAAACTTTTTAAACCGAAATGATAATAACGTAGTTATCTCTTCGTTTCTTATACACCTAAACAAGCGCTTTGTATTGTTTTTAAAAAGATAATATTTC
>NW_008576974.1:0-248 GCF_000257125.1 Entamoeba nuttalli P19
ATATTGGTCCTGAACCAACTACTGATGGATTTGCAGCTATTATGCATGGACCTAATTCTACTAATATTCCTGGTAATACATTATGTGTTCAATCAGATAAACCATTTACTTCATTATCTAAGTTTGGTAATGATTTTATGGCTAAATTTAATGGGTCATTCTGTAATCTTCCACTTCTTGAACATATGACTTTTATCGATTCTCCTGGTGTTTTGTCCGGAGAAAAACAAAGAATTGGTAGATCATAT
>NW_008576975.1:0-2754 GCF_000257125.1 Entamoeba nuttalli P19
AAAAAAAAGATGAAGAATTTTTATCAAAAGATTGGATTTATATTGAGAGAAATAGAAAGAGAACTAATTAAATCATTTCATGACTGAAGTCATTCTATCATACACTGGCTATAGAAAAGGAGATAAATCACCTAGCGTCTGGATACTCACTAAGGACAACATTTATTTCTATAGTAGTTACTCTGATGTAAATAAAAAAAATCCATTGTCAACTATAAATATTAAGTCAATAACTAGTAATAATATTAAACAAGAAACTTCAAACAAATTTCTTCTTCAAATTAATGAATCAACAAGAACAACAGGATTATATGGTGATTATAAAACCCTTTCATATTGGCTTCAAGCAATTAATTTTGTCATTCAAGATTTAGTTCAAAACAGACAAGAACTTGAATTTTTATTGTCATCTCAAATAGAAGCTCCATTACAATCTAAAACATCACCACCACAACCAAAGAAAGAAACACCTTCTTTAATGAAATCTACTGGTGGTTCAAGAAAACCACCTCCCTCTAGTATTTCAGAGCATCAACATAAAGAAGTTCAACCTTCAAGTCATATTGTTAGTAATGGAAATAAACAATTGTTATTAGATAAATGTCCAACAGAAAATTTAAACCAAAAAGCAATGAGACAAACAGTCTGTCTAGAATTTATGGAAAATACATTAGGAAAGAAAATTAAAATGTCAGAACTCAAAGAAGGAAATTTGTTTGTAGAATTATTTGAAAAGTTATCACAAACTAAATTACAAATAAACCCAAATGCAATTGAAATTGTTGATAAGATTCATAATATTGGAACAATTATTGCTAATACCGTCAAATTATGTAAAGTAAGTATACTGATTGATCCAATGGATATTGTGAGAGGGAATGAAACAGAAATTATTAAATTTATTATGTCACTTTTTGAATCTTTTATATTAAACAAAGTAAAAGTACAAAAGAGTGAAGGAATGGAAGGATTAATGATGTGGGTTAATGCATTATTAGATGGAAGTGGAATTGAAGTAGAAGATTTTAGTTCAACATTCCGAGATGGAAGGGCATTTGCTTATATTATTAGTAAAAGAAGACCAGATTTACTTGATCCAAAATATCTTTCAAACGTTTGTTTAATTATTATTGTTATTTTAAAAAAAAATTATGAAATAAAGAAAATTTATTTAAATAGACTTCTTCAATTAATTATTCTTTTGTTGCAAAAGCATTGAATAAATGTAGATGTAAAATTATTCCAGAAGAAGTATATATGGATGATGCTGATGAAAGTTCTGTAATCATGATTTTAACTTCCATGATGATTTGTCTTGGATAATAAGATAATAAGCGTTTTTATTTTAGCAACGCTTTTTTATTCTTTAATTAGTAAATAACCAAATAAAAAATGAATTGATTTCTTTAACACTATTTAATTAAATTGTTGCATTTGTTTCTTTAATAACTTAACTGCCATTTTATGTTTTTTACTATTTTCATGACTTTTTAATTGATTTTCACTTTTAAAGGTTTTTTCACAAACTACACAACACCATTCAGTAACTTCTTCTATTTGGTCATCTTGTATATCATTTTGATTTTGATCAATGTCAGTATTATTTCCTGAATAATACCTTGAAATACGTTCAATCTCAGCTGCTTCTTCTTGTGAAATTTCAAATTGTTCTCCAATTAATTCTTGTTTTCTTTTCATTTCCTCTTCTCTTCTTTTACGTTCAGCTTCTTTCAATTCTATTTGTTTTTCACGTTCTTCTTTTCTTCTTATTAATTCAGCTTTGACTAATTCCCATCGTGGATCCATTCGTTGAACAAAATTAACAAGTTGTCTTATGTTTTGTGTTCGTTCTGAACGGAGTTTTTCCTTGATTTTTTGATTTTCTTTTTCCCACATTCTTCTAACTGTTCTATTTGGTGCTTCAGAAAGTTCATTTGGCATTTTGTTCCAAAATTCTAATTGACATTTAAAATGAGTCCACTCTTCATAAAACCCTTTAACTTCTTGAATTGTACTTTTACTTGTTCCAAATGACATTAATTTTTTTCCTCCACCTTCCTCTTCAAGAATTGAGTTAAATAAATTATTATAAATTGTATAAAACCCATTTTCACTTTCATCATACTCATCAAAGCAATCGCTGTTAAAATATTCATACAAGTTAATTACTGTTTCATCTGCTCTATTTAATCCTGCTAATATCAAATCACGGTGTTGGTCATACCATTGTCGTTCATTAGGATCTTTCAATACTCCATATGCAGCAACTAATTCTTGAAAATTTTTTTGTGCTTCCTCAGGATCAACATCAATTAGTTTATCAGGATGTAATTTTAGTGCTAATTTTCGGTATGCCTTTTTAATTTCTTCATCGGTAGCAGTTGAGTCAACTCCAAGAACTTCATAATAATCCCTTCTTTGTTTTGACATGAGGTAATGTATTTAATTAGTTATTGAGTTTTGTGTTTCTTAAAGGGTTTTAGTGGAAGTTATTTCCCAATAATGATATGATTCTATTGAAAATTTTATTGTATGAAATGGTCAACATATTCAACCCTAATTGAGGAATATGAAAATACATAAATTAAACATAAGTCAAATCTATATCGTCATTATTCTACTGTTTTTGTCATTCTTTATCATGCGACTTTCTACTACCAACCAATTAGATAATTTGTGTATTTGTAAAACCAATTTTAGTACTTATTTTATATTATTCATGGTGTGTTATTATTTTATTGGTTGTTATTTTTT
>NW_008576976.1:0-714 GCF_000257125.1 Entamoeba nuttalli P19
GACTATGATGTAATCCTACAAAGAAGAATAAACCAATTGAATGACTTGCTCATTAGATGTAATTACAAGAAATCGAGGAGAATGCTGAGAATAAGAACATTGAATGAAAAAAGAATCAGATGGAGTGTGAATGAAGAAATTAACCAATTAAAGTATCTGAAGGAAATGAGGAAGAAGAAGGTCGATCTTTCAAGAAGTGAAAGAAGAAGAATATATCACAACAAGATACAAAGTGTAAATGGAAATAAATTAGATAAAAACCCAGAAGAGATGATTGAAAGGTCAGAAAAACCAAGTGATGAAGAAACACTCTTGTTTTGGGAGAAAATATATGATGGACACAGGAAGATGGATGAAAAGAATGAGAAGATCAAGGAAATGATAAAAGAGACTGGAACAAGCAATTGGAAAAGTGTAAAAATCACAAGGGAAGAAGTAGAAGCAGCTATAACAAGATTACCAAACTGGAAAGCACATGGGATAGATGATATCCAAGAATACTACTGGAAGAGATTGGCTAGTGTGAGAGATATGATAGTGACCATATTCAATGAATTGATAGAATTACCAGAATTTATTCCAAGAGAAATGATTACAGGAAGAACCATACTGATATACAAAGGAAATGATAAGAAGAAAGCAGAAAACTACCAACCAATCACATGTCTGAATGTAATTATGAAAGTGTTCACATCAATCATCAAATATAAAATG
>NW_008576977.1:0-218 GCF_000257125.1 Entamoeba nuttalli P19
AAAATTCATTTACTTTCTTTATGTTTTTAATTACTTCCTCAATTTGTGTTATAGAAATAGAATCTCAATGTCCTTCTGATGATGATATATCATTATACATCATTACTATCTTTTCAATTATTTCTTCTTTATGATGAATATTTTTGACATGTTATTTTCTAGTTCTTCTTGTTCAACAAATTTAATACCTTCTTTTACAAACATAAATAACTTGATAA
>NW_008576978.1:0-302 GCF_000257125.1 Entamoeba nuttalli P19
AATTGAGTTTGTCTAATTAATCAGGAGTAAGATTAATATATTTTAATCCAAGTTGTGTATTATTTAATTACAGTTATTTTGATGAATTATTTTGTTTATTTATAATACATATTTTATGATTATCATTACAACTTTGTTGTAAGTTTTTTGATTGTTGATATTAAGTTTTTAAATAACTATTATATATTTTATTTTAAATAGCAACGAAAAAAACAAATAATAGAAAACAGAATAAAAAGCAAATAAAAGAATAAAAATAGAAAGTAAGAAGTAGAAGATAAAAAGAATATAAAAAGTAATAA
>NW_008576979.1:0-3062 GCF_000257125.1 Entamoeba nuttalli P19
TAAATACCGAATTAGAAATAATAAATAAAATAAAAAGAAGAAAAAAACAAATAATTCAATAAACAGGATGAGATATAGCAAACAAAACCAAATAGAACATGCAAATATTTCAGAAAAGAAATAATAAATATCGAACTTCATTGTCTCTTTTATTGAATAAGGAGTAATATGATGATGGGGATTAAAGAAAAGATGTAAATATTTCTGTTGAATGACACAGAAGAAGAAACAAGTGACACAAAAATAAAAATCGAATAAAATGAAGAATAAAATGACAAAAGAAATGATCTAAAACAAAGAATAATGAAATTATAAATTAATAATGAAATCAATAAAATAACAAGTTGGACCTTCAATAAAAAGTAAATTTATAAGAAAAACACGAAAAAACAATCTGGACTTTTTCTTTTTGAGAATTTACAACACCTAACTCCCACATAATGAAATAAAAGAAGAGATAATAAAGATTGAATAGTGAGTATAAACAAATAATAAAGAAATTAAACAAAAGAAATAATGAAAGTTTTGAATATAATTGAAAGTGTTTTGAGAATAAAACAAATAAAATGAGAATCAACATTTTTCTATTCATTGTTCTTTTCTTGTTTTTATAATACTTTTCTGCTTATTTTCATATTCTTCTCATTAAATACAGCAATGACTTCAATCTGTGAGCTAATAAATGTTGAAAATACCAAATTAATAAATAGTTTAAAAATTGAAATTAATAACACCAAAAAAATTAAAATCCTTGTAATTAAGAATAAGACTATTTTATGAAACAATGTTTCTACTATAACTAAACACACAGTGTAGAACTAACTAAGAACAATGAGAGAACAAGTATCAGCAAAGTAATGAACTATAAAGAACAATTTATAAAAACTTAATTAACTTATGCCATTGAAAATGAACTTAATCAAAAAGAAATTTTTAATTATTTATTTTCTATCACATTCTTTGTCTTCTCCCATAGTGAGTCAATAACAGTTTGATCATTACATAATGGATTTACTTCACTAGGAATACAATCTGCATAATATTTTCCACTTTCAATATTTGGTGCTAATGCACAATAAATTGCAGTTTGAGCTCCTTGTAATGGAGTTTTTGAGAATAAAAAGAGGATGACTGTGTAAATGAATTTCATTATTGGTGTCATATATCTCCAAAACTTACTCCAAACTAATCCTGGATGAACATGAACACATTTAATATCAGGATTTAATTGAGCAAGTTTAATTGCAAATAATGAATTAGCTAATTTACTTGCTGGGTATTGTATTTCTGGATCCCATTCTTCATCTTTCCAATTAAATGGAATTTCTTTTTGATGCCAATCAGCTGCAGATAAAGAAGACATAACAATAATTCTAGGAGATTGACTTTTTTTAATAAGGTCTAATATTCCTAAAGTTAATAATGCGTGTCCAATATGATTAACTCCAACTGTAATATCATATCCTTGTGCTGTTTTAATATTTGATGGAATAGCAACACATCCAGCATTATTAATAAGAATATCAATATGGTCTATAACAGAATGAATTTCTTTGACAGTTTCTTTTACTTTATTTAAATCACTAAGGTCTAAATAAATATTCTTTACTCCTGAAATTAAACAGTTAGTTCTTCCAAGAACTATAATAGTTGCATTTAATTGTTTTAAATATTTCACTATCTCTAAACCTATTCCACTACTACCTCCAGTAATACATACAACCTTCCCTGTCATATTTGGGGTGTACCAATTACTTCCCATTCCTTGGCTATAGAGAATAAGAATACAAATATATAGAATTAAACAAATGATAATACCTAAAAGAATTGCCATTTAAAACTAATCTTATTAAAATTGTTTTTTTAGTTCTTCTCTCTTATTACAATCTTTTTTTGTAAATAATAAATAATTGTTATTCTTATTTTTTGGAAACCCTATTTAACCCTAACACTTCATCATAAATTATGATTAGTTGAGAAAGAAAAAGTCTAATAGAACTAACAATTTTAATAACAATGTTCTCTTTTGGTGGAAGAAGACCAATTTCTGGAGATATGCCTCTCCCTGATACAAGTGAAACTGTCTATATTTCTTCTCTTGCCTTATTAAAAATGTTGAAACATGGAAGGGCTGGTGTCCCTGTTGAAGTTATGGGGTTAATGCTTGGGGAATACGTTGACGATTATACTGTTCGTGTAGTTGATGTATTTGCCATGCCACAAAATGGTACAGGAGTTTCAGTTGAAGCAGTTGATGAAGTATATCAAACAACAATGATCGAAATGTTACGACAAACAGGAAGAAAAGAATCAATTGTTGGATGGTATCATAGCCATCCTGGTTTTGGATGTTGGTTATCTTCAATAGATATTTCTACACAACAATCATTTGAAAAATTAAATGAACGATGTGTCGCTGTTGTTGTAGACCCAATCCAATCAGTTAAAGGAAAAGTTGTCATTGATGCATTTAGAACTATTCAAAATCAATTCAACTTAGGAGTTGAACCAAGACAAGTCACTTCAAATCAAGGTCATTTAACTAAACCAACTTCACAAGCCAAGGTCCGAGGTTTAGGAAAACAATATTATTCTATGCCAATTGAATTCTCAAAGAATGAAGTAGATGAACGAATGTTATTGAATTTACAAAAGAAAAAATGGACAGATTCATTAGAAGTTGAATCCTCACAACGTAAAGACTCAAACATTCAAACTATTGATAAATTAATTGGACTAGTGAAGCAATATAACCAAAATATACAAGATGAAGCTTTAGATCCAAAACTAAGAGACTTACAACAAGTTGGTAAAATTGATCCTAAAAAACATTTACAAAGAATTGCTGATCAAGCTTTAACAGAAAATGCCGTAGATACACTTGGGGTATTTATGAATACTGTTGTTTTCTAAACCAATTATTTTCTTGCTCATTGTAATTTTTTGTTTTTAGACAATACGTCAAAAATATTAAGAAAAGAATTAAATTATTAGAAAAACTATATTTAAGAAATAATTGAAAAGAATAAAGAAAAAAAAAATAGGGTAAACTAAACAGGGTT
>NW_008576980.1:0-332 GCF_000257125.1 Entamoeba nuttalli P19
TAGTATAGTACTATCTTTAAGTACATTTTTTGTCTTAATTATATAACTATTTCATGAATTACATTAATTATTTCATTCATAATCATCGTCATAAGTATTTTAATAATAATTTCAATAGAAATAACAAACATTATCATAATAGAAATAAACGTCGCAATAAAACAGAAAAATATACAAAGAATAGCAAAATAAAAATAAAGAAAAGATAGAAATACAAAACTAAGAGAATACAAAATGAATAATTAAAAGAATGAAGAAAACATTTGTTAAGAAAATCAATTTTAATGAATTAATGGAGATATTAGAATTAAATGAAAGAAAGCACAATGTAA
>NW_008576981.1:0-1316 GCF_000257125.1 Entamoeba nuttalli P19
CTTTTTTTTTCTTTAAAACTTTTAAATATGAAATAACACAAATTTTATTTATTAACTTAAAAATTTGTGGGATTAAAAATTTATTTAATTTGATATGACATGATGTACAACCTCTGACACTTTCTTTGTAAACGTTTCAAACCCAAACTTTTCTTTAGTTGCTTTCTTAGCATTTAACTTTAAATTTTGTCTTAAGTTGTTGTCATGACATAGTCGTGATATACATTTTGCAAATCCTTCTTTACTTCCGTCACAAAGCAGTCCTGTTAATTCATTTTGAACTGTTTCTAATGGACCACCATTATTACAAGCAATTACTGGTACTCCTTTAATCATTGCTTCTAATGGAACAATACCAAAATGTTCAAATTGAGGAGTATATAATACAGCAGTAGCTTTTTTAAAAAGATATTCACGTTCTTCATTTGAGAAATTTTTAAGTAAAGATACATGATCTTCAATATGTAATTGATGTGAAAGTTGTTCTAATTCATTATAGACATCTTTATTTTCTTTTACTCTAAGATCATAACCACCAGCAATAATAATTCTAACATTATTTTTTAAATCATCTTCTAATAAACTTAATGCTTCAAGTGCTACTTTATGATTCTTCTTTCCTTCATATCTATTAATTGAAATAAACCAAAATTCTTCTTTAGGTTCTTCTTCAAATGGACTTTCACTATTCATTGATTCTTCTAAAATAGGATTATATGTTGGATAAAGTACTTGTGGTGTTCTTGAATGACTTGGAAATGCTTTTTCATAAACTGATTGTGTATATAAACTATTTACTACAATTGAATCACTTAGTCCCATAGATTTTTCTTCTAACCAATCAAAAGGAATTCTATATATCTTTTTCATAAATCCTCCTTCTTTACAAAGACATTTATCTGGATGATGACAATAAAACAATACCTTTTTATTAAAGAGTTTTAATATTGGAACTCCAATTGAAATTTGATCAACAATATAAATGTCTGCATTAGTTTTCCATGCAACAATTATTGATAAATAAAGTGCTCTTATTGTAGCAAAGAAAATATAAAAATATCCAAATAATGTAATTGGAAGAAAATCTCCATGAACAAATACTTGGAACCTTCCTTTTGTCTCTGGAAAACAATGTTCTTTATCATGATGTGATGTATAAAATTTAACGTCATAATCTTCATGTTCCAATGCAAGAGCAATGTCTACAACAAGTCGTTCAGCTCCACCAATACCAAGATCAGGATGAATAATGATAGCAGTTTTAGTGTTATTATCCATAATTCAATTTTTTAAGTTCTTTTTTCTTTTTTTTTTTT
>NW_008576982.1:0-2357 GCF_000257125.1 Entamoeba nuttalli P19
GATATATCTATTAATTGACCTTTTTTATTGAACTAAAAAATGAAAAATAACTTCAATATCTCAATAATACATCAAATTAATACAACCATGTGTTGAAAATGAATGAAAATGATAAAATATAAAAATACTTGAAAGAATAAATGAAAATAGAATAAACAAAAATAGGAAAACATTATCAATAATCTTCCAAAAAGTTCTTAAAAAATTAATAAAAACCAAAGAGCAACAAAAAATAAAAACGTTTTACAAAACAAATATAAGGAGGAAAACACCCCTCAACAAAGGAAAAAGGATTAATAAGTGATAAAGAATAAATATGATTATCTACTATATCTAATAATTTAAAAACAGCTTAGTTTTAATTACTTATACCTTATTTAATTTAAAAAAATTAGAATTAATAAAAAAGCAATATCAATAAAATGATGAGACAGTTGTTAAACTATTATCATCATTATAACTAAACACAAAAGTACAGCCCTAACCAAAAAAGAACAGTTTCTAGTGTTTTGGTTTTGTTCTAACTCGCATTTACCTACTGAAGAACATTTATAACCACTTCTACAACTACCACATTCAGGCACACACCCCTCTTCAAATAATGAAGAATTGTTTGTTGTACACTCAGTGAATGAACAATCTGTTGAAGAAAAGTTACAAGATGGTTGAATAAAATCAATCCTATGCTTAAGTGTAGCATTTTTTAGTATAAATTGAGTTCCAATGTCAGTATTGAATGAGAATGAAATAATGTTTGCTTCAATGTTACTTTTGTTTTAGTTAAAAATGAGTTAAATAAAAAAAATAACAAACCATATGCTTTAATAGACCTACTAAAAAGACATCTTAAATGCAAGGTATGGTCATTCTCTTTATATATTATAGTTGTTACATTTTCTTCTATATACGTGGAGTCTTGATGTGTAAGAGTATCTCTTCTATTGTTTAATGCAATATTTGTCATAAAAAAATTTTGTATTCCTTTATATTCCAGTGTTAAATAAATTTCACTAAAATGTTGATGTATTTGAATTGATGTTGGATAATGCAGTACTATTGTTGTACGTTCATGAGTTGCATTAAACACAACTCCATCTTCTGTAGCATTTATAACAACTACTGAGAAATCAGAATTTAATTGAAAGAAATCCCAAGCAATATATGGATTTCTTCCTTGAATTGTACCATTGAGAAACACTTGTCTATTTGGAGAATAATTACATCCTGAATAAATCCGTGAACTAAATTTAGTTTCTGCTTGAATAACAGGAGATGTTGTCTCATGTCGAACTGCATTGATTAGTTCACCACCCAAAGATACAAGGCCAATTGACTCTCCTACACGAATATAAGGTACTTCAAACGTGTGGTCATCTTGTTGATAATAATCATGACTACCAACAATAACTTTTTCAATAATTCTATTAGAGTTTAAAACCATAAACTTAGTAGTTTCTTCATTGGTAGGTAGAAGATAGAGTGATGCAAATTGATGATAATTACAATCCCCACTATATGCTGTAACTTGAACGAATATATCAGCAGAAGAATTAAATCTATTTCCTATCTTAAAATAAAAATTTTCGTCTAAAAGAATCACGTTCTCAAATATATCTTCATCAACAATCTCTGAAGTCATACTAAAAAAACCAGCAACAGTACATTGAAATGGTGTGTTTGAAGGTCCAATTAAAGTCATACATGCACCACATTTTGAAATATTATGTTTTCCTTTATGACTCCATTGCAATTTTTCATGAATATAACAAAGGGAATTAATAGAAGCTGCTATAGAATATTCAGCAGGTTTCTTCATTGAATTAAGGCAGTCAAAAGTAATTGAATAACTCATTGTTAAATCACCTTGTTTCCCAATGTTATTCATATTACCAATTAGTGCACCATCCTATTAACCATTAATTTAATTTAGAATTATTTCTAAGTCAACAAACAATACAAGAAGATTGTTCTAAAGAGAGAACAATATATATTAATGTAATGAATAAAAAGAAAGACATTATACGATTTAAAAGTTTGGAAAATGATTTAATTATAGAGGCAATAGGAGATGATTTTCATTTTATTAAAAATAGAAAAATAGGTTTTGAAATTTACAGTTATTCTAACAACCAAAAAGAATATTCTATTATAAAATATACCAAGAAAAAAAGGCATCAATAACATAACCACTTTAATTTCCTTCTAACATTAATTTAAAACCTCACTCAATAAATCTTATTTAAAAAAAAAGAAAGTATTAGTGTTAGTTATTCATTAATTACTCCTCATTAATCTATTTATCTTAACCAGAATTATACAACTAATTTTCTTAACGTTTCAATTAATTAAAAAAGTCC
>NW_008576983.1:0-4819 GCF_000257125.1 Entamoeba nuttalli P19
TTTACAATACAAATACAATGAAAGATATATTGTTTAAGATGGATGGACATTTAAATAATCAACGTTTGATATTATAGTCATTAATGAGAGGAATTCAATTACAATTAAAATGAGTCATTTTACAACAAAATGATAAAATATGTTATATAAAACAATTTGTTAGTAAAAAGAAGATTAATAGAACATAGCTTTTGTTTAGTCATTAAATGTTCAAAACTGCTATGAGCAATGTAGAAAAAAAGGGGTGGTGATGAAAAAGAATTGGTATATTGCAATAAATCAAAATATGAAGAATTAATGAAAGTTGAATAAAACAAAAAAAAAACTAAAAATTTTCATTTTGGTGAATTTATTTGATAGGACATATAATGATACTTGTGTTATTTTTTTGTATTAATTTAGTTTTTTCACAAAGTTTTGAAGATTTGTTAATTACTGTTACACTTGATGGAAGTATTACAGCAAGAAGACTTGTTGACAGTGCAATTGTATGGCAGACTCAACACTCTGGACCATTATTGACATCTTGTTTGTTTATTTTAACGTATATTAAGGGAATAAAAAAAGATTTATAAAATAGATTTTAGTGGACAAACACCATATATTCCATCTATTGACTCAAGCAAAACATTATTTTCTGTTGATAAAGAACAATCACAATTAAAACGAATGAAATTTAAAATAGAAGATATATTTAATCAATCTCCAGCAATAATAGATAATGTGTTAGTATTTTGTGATAAAGAATCAAAAATATTTTCTATTAGTACTGACTCAGGTAAAATATCTCCTTATAGAATTGCTATAGGAAGTCTTCCTTTTTCTAGAAATCAATACCATCTTAAAGCCATTGATCCATTGAGTGGTATAGAACTTTGGAATATGACTATTGCAGAATATAAAGCAGTTGTTGAAATTCAACGTAAAATTAGTAAGAAGCATCAATTATTAATCAATCCTATTACTAATACTGTTCAGTTATATGAAGAAAATGAAGTTACTTGGAGTAGAAGATTTGAAAATAGTGATATTGTAGGAGCTTTTATATATGATTCTGGAGAAGAGGATATTAGACAAATAGAAGTGTCATTTGTTACAATATCAAATGATGTTATTATAAATATTTTCAATGATAATTTATATGCTATTATTCCAATTTCACTTAGAACAGATAAAGAAAATTATAGTATGCAAGATAACTCCAATACTTTAGTTCATTCTACTAGACTATTAATTGCTCCTTCAATCAAATATATTGATAATCTTGAAGATCAAACAGATGATAAAAAGAATCAAAGTATTAAGGAAGATGATATGGTGTGTTTAAATGAATTTGATTCATTTCCAATTGATCAAACTGTTCCAAATGGAAGTATTATTGTTATTAATAAAGATAGAATTATTGATTTTGATGATAAAAAATGGAATGAAGTTCTTGTACCACTTACAGACATTCCTCCAGTATTACCAAATAATCCTATTCCACCATTACCAAATAATTCGTCTCATCACATTATATTTTTACTAATACTTATTGTTATTGTTATTATTTTAATTGTATTAATAGTTTTGATGTTGATGAATAACGCTAATCAATCACCACTAGAAGTTACTGACAAACAACTGGGAACAGGTTCTTTAGGAACTGTTGTGTTTGAAGGTAATTTTAATGGAAGACGGGTTGCTGTAAAAAGATTAGTAAAAGAGTTTTATTCAATTGCACAGCATGAAGTTGAAATATTTAATCAAACAGAAGAACTTCCTAACCTTGTTAGATATTATATGAGTTATAGTGATAGAAACTTTATTTATATTGCACTAACATATTGTGAATGTACGTTAGAACAACATATTAATACAATGGAATATAAAAAAACACCATTACTAAATGAACATACTATAAGTCTTATGAAAGGATGTGCAAGGGGAGTATATTATTTACATAAACTTGGTATTGTTCATCGAGACTTAAAACCACAAAATGTACTTATTGACTCAAAAGGAGAAGTTAAAATTACTGACTTTGGACTAGCAAAAAAAATTGACGATAATGCTTCATTCACTTGTTCTCATGGTGGGAGTGTTGGTTGGCAAGCACCAGAAGCCATCAAAGGAGAAAGGTTAACAAGCAAAGTTGACATTTATAATCTTGGTTGTTTATTCTTTTTTATTGCAAGAAAAGAACATCCATTTGGTCCATTAATTGATCGCTCAAAGAATATCTTACTTGGAAAGATGGTCAAAATGGATTATGACAATGCAAACGTTTATCAAAATGAATTTGTTATGACATTAGCAATTTTGACGAGAATTGATCCTAATTTACGACCAAGTGCAGACCAAATTATGGCATTACCTTTGTTTTGGGATTTTAATAAGAAACTCAATTTTATTAAAAACGCAAGTGATTTATTTGAAATGGATCCATCAATGATTATTACTAGAGAATTAGATGCTTCAGGCATTGGTATTAGATGGCAACAATCCTTAGACCCTGGGTTAGTTGATTCATTAGTAAAATTTAGAAAATATGATTTTAATAAAACAAGAGATTTATTACGGGCTATTAGAAATAAAAGTCACCACTATTATAATTTACCTAAAACTGAACAAAGCTTATTTACCAGTTTCCCTGATGGGTTCTATCTTTATTTCTATAAACGTTTTCCAGGTCTTCTTATTCTTGTGTATAATGTCGTCAAAAAACATTATCCAAATGAACCAATTTTTAATGAGTTTTTTATTTATGATTCAAAGTAAGTCAAATGAAGTTATTTGTATTGTTGTTCTTATTTCTTTATAATTCTAATTATCTAACAACATTATTTCTTAATTTTTTGTTCATAGGTTTTTATTTTTAACAATGCATTTTTCAATATCTTGTGAACGTTAAATTATTCTCTATAATGACACAACATTTCTTAATATTCATTGACTCATTTTCCTAAAGTTCTTTATCTGTTCTTGTTTAATCTTATTGTACTTCCAAAAATTGTAGTAATAGCTTGTTCAGAAAAATTTTCATCCACTTAAATAATTTATAGTGTGTTTTAAAAAAATATAAAAGAAAAGTCTCATATAGAAGAATAGTTATAAAAAGGTAAGAAAATTTTTAATATAAAAAAGTGTTAATTAATAAGTTATATTCGACAATTGGAGTTTATAAACATTAAGAGGTGTTCATTAAATTGAATGAAATATGTATTACCCCAAATGTAATATTCATTTAAAATATAATTCATTTGGTTTTAACTAAGAATAATTTTTTAGATTTTAATGGAAAAAAATAATAAATATTTCAATTTATTATAAATAAATACTTAGAGTATTTGTAATTATAATAATTTAGATTAAATACTTTCTCATTAATTTATGTATAATTATATTGAAAGTATTACATTTAATTATAATGTTTAGATTATAGAATAAAAATGATAATGAAAAACAAGTTATTAACCAGAGTTATAGTGACTATTATGTCTATAAGAATCAAATGTATAGATAAAAGAATAAAAATAAGAAATAACAATACAAAAGATATATAAACAAAAGAATAAAAATAAGAAATAACAATACAAAAGATATATAAACAAAAGAAAATGAATGAAATAAATGGAAATAAAAGATGAAAAAAAATCTATCGGAGAAGAAAGTAATAAAGAGAGTGATAAAGAGATGATGAAATATAAGTGTCAATTGTTATAAAAATATAATAAATATTTACATAATAAATCAAAGATAAATTAAAACAGAAGAAAAAAAGAATAGAAAATGTCAAAATGAAAATGAAATACATGAATAATATAATAAAATAACAACTCATTATAATATTATAAAGAGAAAAAAAATAAAGAATAAAATGAAAATGAATAAATAGAAGGAGTGATAACAATATAAATAATAGAAAATAGAAGAAGAATAAAAATCTGAAATAATAAAATCCATTAAATTATAGAAAATGAAGAAAATGAAGAATAAAATTAAAAGTAATAAATGAATAATAAAATATATAAATAATATACAATGATACATGAAATTATATTTATTACATTTTATTAATTATCAAATAAATATAAAATTATGATAATATTAATAATTGAAATATATTTAATTCGATCAATTTACAACAAAATGATATTTACAAATATGAAGTGAGAAAAACAAGAAATAAATTATAGAAATACATTATATTGATGATAAAAAAAATATAAAAGGAAATAAAGAGTAAATAAACTATAATAATAAAATGAGTAAAAGAATATGTTAAGAAATAAATAAAACATAAAATAACAAGAAGAATAAAATAAGGAAAATAATATAAAACAAACAAAGAGTAATGTTATAATAAAAAATAATAAAAATGTCAATAAATAATAAATAATAGAGTAGAAAAAGAATAAAAATAAAAGAATAAAATATACAAATCAGATATATCAAAACATCATTCGATATCCTATTCAAGTGATATAAATTCAGAAACAAATTGAATAGAAATAAAAGGGATCATAAGCACATTTAATGAATTAAAATAAATGAAAAAGAATTATAAATGAATAGAACGTTAAAGACAAAATATTCTTAAATAACAAGTTAATTATTATTTAATTTATAATCAAAATTTATTTGATTTATTATATCCCATACCATAAATTTATGAATGTAAAAAAAGAGAAATAAAACTGACTTTTCTTTGAACTAATTTGTTTATTAAAACAATTAAAAAAGTTAATGTGTGATTTTTTCAAACATTATTTTAATAATAATAACAATCTTATATAAATTTGGCAATAAAAAAACAAATAATATAAAAAGAATATTA
>NW_008576984.1:0-261 GCF_000257125.1 Entamoeba nuttalli P19
TCAGCGGGAGGCTAATAGTTGTATTGAATGTGGAGAAAATTATTATCGTTCATCATCACAAAACAAGTGTTTATCACAAGATGACCTTGTTTATTGTATTGCAAAAAATTCATGGGGTTGTTCTAAATGCCTTGACGGAACATACATGTATAATGGTGAGTGTTATTTATGCTCAAGTAATTGCATGAATTGTATATGGTCAAATATTTGTAGTTCGTGTGCTTATGGGAAAGTATTGAGAAATGGAAAGTGTATACCATT
>NW_008576985.1:0-313 GCF_000257125.1 Entamoeba nuttalli P19
ATTCAAGTCTAATGAAATCTCTTTAGGAGTTTCAATTCCCTTACTACTAAATTCTCCATCAACAGGATTAGACACAGCGGCAGGAGTTGGGAAGGTTTGAGCTGGAGTATTAGGAGTGAGTTCTTCATTATTTTCATTGTTGTTAGTCTCTTCAGTCTTTTTATTTTTCTTTTCTTGTTTCTTTTCTTCTTTTTTGAGTCGTTCTTCCTCTTTTTGGGCTTTCTTCATTTCTTCTTTCATTTTCTTTCGTTCATCTTCTTCTTGTTTTTTCTTTAATTTCTCCTCTTCTCTTAACCTCTTTTCTTCTTCTTTT
>NW_008576986.1:0-2533 GCF_000257125.1 Entamoeba nuttalli P19
TTCTTTATTATTTATCATTTCTTCTTTATTGTCTATTATCATTGCTTTATTTCCATTTATCATTTCTTCTTTCTTTTCTATTTCTTCTTTCTTTCCTTTTAGTATTTCTTCTTTCTTTTCTATTTCTTCTTTGTTGTCTATGACTTTCTCGTTGGGTGGAATTGTTTGATGAGAAAGGTTGTTGGGTATTGTGTTTGATTTGTCAATGATTTCCGAGAGTGGTTGTTGAGTTGTTGTGAGGGGTTGAATCATTACTTGTTCTTTTCCAACGACTTCTGGTGCTTCATCATCAAGACAGAGCTCGACATCACTCCATTCTTGCATTGCCTCGTCTTGGGTCAGTGGATTGGAATTGTCTTGCATCGGTGGATTGGAATTAACTCCGAATTTTTAGGGTTTAGACTATCAATAGTTGATGGGTCGCTTCAAGCTCTACAAGAAATTCCTTGGGTTTTATAAAGTTTATTGTGGACTAAAAGAACCATTGAGAATCTTAGCTGATGAACAATTTCTTCAAGAGACAAATAGACGATGTTTATCTCTTCCAAATCTTCTTCTTAAAATCTTCAACTGCAAATCCACTGTTTGTATTACAAATTGTATAAAAAATAATCTTCCATCCACTTTTGTTTATCCACCTCATATTGATATTGAGTGTAAACATCTTTCTCCATGTACTACTAATCTTGTTTGTGATTTGTTTTTATTTTCATTCAAACATAACTTATAAAATAATCTCTTAGTGCTTTAATTCTCTTTTAGAACCATTTAAGGGAAAATTAGGAACAAAAGTGCCTTATAATTATGTGATTGCAACAATGGACCAAAATCTTATTGAACAATATCGTCATACTCGTTTTCCTGTCATAACATACGACAAACAAATTCTCAAGTTATGCTCTCCTTCTCCTTCTCTTAAACGTATTTATAAAGTAACACTTTCAAAAGCAAAAGAATTAACTCATGAAGAAAAAATTTTAGCTAAAAAAGCTGAAGATGAATTTCATGCTTTAATGAATGAAGAAAATAAACAAATGATTGGAATGCAAACTCATCTTAACAGTTTAATTAAATCAAAAAAACCTAAAGGTCCAAATCCACTTTCAATCTTAAAGAAGTCTCTCTACAAACCTCAATCTACTTCTCTTCTTTCTAATTTAAATAGAAAAGTTCGTCGTGGAAGTCGTGGAAATCAAAAAGCAAAAAAGATTAGAAGATTTAAACTTAAATCTCTTTTAATTGCTTCTTCTTTGAATGAGACTTCTTCTTCTCTTTAATTTTATATTCTTCTTGTTTATTTTGTATTTACTTTCTTCTATTTCTTTTTCATTCTTATTCTCTTTTTATTCTATTTATTCTTTATCTTCTTCTTTTTTATGACTTTCACTTCTTTTTATTCTGATTATCTTTTATACATTCTTATTCTTATTCTTTTCTCTATTTCTATTCTTCACTTTGATTATTATATTCTTTATTTTTCTTGTTTCTTTCTCTGCTCATTTCATTCATCTTTATTCTTTTAAGACTTTTTCAATATTATCTTTCTCAATTAAATCATTAGATAATTCATGAATTATTTGTTTATTGCTTTAATTCCTTCATTTCTTCATTTTTACTTGTTATGCTTTATTAATGAATGAATGAATAATCAATCCTTTATAAACAAAAAAATATTAAGTTAATATTTATGTTTATGTTTATTTGAATGATTGAAATGTCTTGAATTATCATTTTATTATTGTTATTATTGTATTTTATGAATATTTTTCAAAAAAGAATGTTATTTTATTCTTCATCTTTCATTTTTTATTATTCTTTCATTTTTATAGGATTAATGTGAATTTAATATTTTATATATTAATTTAATTATTTCTTTGTCATTTATCTAAATTCCCTTCAATTCGTGCTTTCATCATTTTCATTCTTCTTTTCATTTCTTCAATTTCTCCACTTAAATATTCAATATCACTTGCATTGCGTTCAAACACACTCTTAATCACTATTTCGTTATTCTTATCTTTCTTCTTTTCTTGTATTAACAAACTTTCTAATTCATTATTAATTTCCTTTTGTGCACAACTTCCATATGTTTTGTCTATCCCTTCTATCATCTTTTCTACTTCTTTCTTACTTTTTCGATATTTCTCAACAAGAATTGGCTGACTATATAATTCTTCCCTTCCTACTTGATGTTCAATCATTTCTCGTGTCTTTTCCCCTTCTTCTTTTAACTCTTCAATCTTTCTTTTCGTATTAACCCATTCCCCTTCTACATTCCGTGTTTCTTTAATCACTTCTTCTATCTCTTTCTCTACTTCATCCGTACTTCTTAACTCTATCTTCTCTCGATAATACCCTTCCATGCTTTTCTTCTCTATAAATCTTTTGATCGTTTCTAAGTCTTCTCTACTAAAACTTCCAACAATCATCCTCCCATTCACTTCTTTTTTATTTCCGTCTTTATTCTCTTCTTTTCCTTTATTTCCTATACTACTTATTTGACTGAATGGATTTGTATTTGTTTGATTGAATG
>NW_008576987.1:0-654 GCF_000257125.1 Entamoeba nuttalli P19
CTGTTTGTTCTTACTCTTGTTAGATAAAAAATCTGATTTAACTTATTTTCGGTGTTACTTGTTAATGAGTGACTTAATACTTGTTATGAGGCAGATAGTTAATTTTATAAGGAATACCACTTTTAATATAAACATGAAAACAAGATGAACAAACAAGCAAATAGAATGACCTAGAAATAAATTTAGTCAATAATTGTAATTAGTGTTATTACATTTTTAATTTTGTAAGATTGTAAGTGTATAATTGTTAATTGTGAGTTTGATTTAACTAACTTTAATACTCTTTAACAATAAAAATAAAGTATATGGTATTTATGTTAAATAATTTGACTAATAGTTATAAAACAAACTAAGTCACCAAGAAGAATATTCAAACAAAAGATAATTGAGAGAGTTAAAGAAAAAAAGAAAGAAATAAGGGAAAGAAAAAGGCACTAAAAGAAATGAAGAAGGAATTAAAAATAAAAATCAAAACGAAGAAATTAAAGAAGAAGAAATGTAAGAAGAATAAAATAACAAAGAAAATAAGAGAAAAACACAAGAAGAATATAAAACAAAGAAGAAAATATTCAAGAAGAAAGGAAGAAGAAATCAAAATACTTCAAACCAAATCAAGAAAATAGAAGAAGAAGTTAAATAATGTCAAACAAAGAA
>NW_008576988.1:0-338 GCF_000257125.1 Entamoeba nuttalli P19
TTTTTGTTTATTGAAGATGAAATAAAAAGTATCAAATTATTATGAAATAAAATAATAAATAGTTTAATCACATTTCATTCTTTTATTTTGATTATATAACACATAAAAGATCATTTTCCAATGCAGAAAATACAACAAATTTTAATGCAATTATTATTGTGTAATAATCAATGTGTATTGTAAAGAAAAGCAAACAAGACATAAAAATCTAATGTCATACAATAGAATGAATGTAAATAACAATAAATGGTATAAAAATCATAATGGTAAACGAAATGCCAAGGAGAAGGGATTAGAAGACGAAAGATACAATTAAAAACAAATAAATACAAGATAAA
>NW_008576989.1:0-4323 GCF_000257125.1 Entamoeba nuttalli P19
TATCTTTGACTTTAAAAATATCCTTTTTTATTTAATGACTTTGTTTAATAAGTTTCTCTAAACCTTCTTTTCCATAACAAACATACAGTGCCATTTCTTCGTCATTGTAATGGCAAGAAACAGATTCCAACTGTTTAATAACACACATATCATGAACCTTTCTAAGAGGAGACCTGAAAGAAGCAAAATGGATATTTCTGAATTTAAGTACAATTGCCAAATCTCCATAGTTCCTATAAAGAATTTCACCAACTACTCTTCCAACAAACTCACCAAGAATACGAATGATATCATCTCCACCATTATCTCCTTGTTTTGTATAACCTTTTAATGATGGAAGGAGTATTTTTTGTGTGACCATTTTCAAATTAAGACAATCTTTAATGATTTGTTCTTTAGGATAGAAACAACTATCAAAGGAAGAGTCTGTGCCTTTGCAAACATTATCAAACTGATCAAATGTTAAATTAGTATTGATCCGAATAATTGTCTTACCTATTCTTACTTTTTGAATACATTGTCTTGTTAAATCAACATTAAATAAAACAGAAAATGCAGAACATATTTTACCTTTATTTAAAGATAATGACTCACTCTTTTTTTTATCAAATAAATTTCCAGAATTACCTTCTCGTTTGCCGTTAATTATGTCTGATATTTGTTGAGCGGTTATTTCATCAGTAAAATCTATACAATGAATACCAATTTCTATTTCATTTTGTGAAACAAAACAAATATGAAGAGCATCATCCCTCATTTTTGTTTCTTTATTATCTATTGTAAATACTCTTCTATTTCTAAGATCAAAATGAATTCCATCATTTTCTGGTTCAACACAATATATTATATTTGAGTCTGGAGTACATAATTGTGTGTTTTGTTGAGTTATATCATCACACATAATTATAATTGTTTCTGAATCATCCATTTCATTTTCTTTACTTTTTTCTTTTGTTTGTTTGTATTGAATAATAGATTCTACCTCAAAAATTTGTTCTCTTCTCTTGAACCTACCTTTAACTCGATGAAAATTAGTATCTGAATTGTTTATTTTACATACAGGTATTCGTTTATCATCACAAAAAAACATTCTATGTTCTATATATCCTGTACATTCTATGTCTTGAGTATTATTAATTGAATCAACTTTTCCTACAGCAACTATTGTCCTGCCATTAACTTGTTGAATTAATTGAATTAATTGAATAATGTTTGTTATTTGAATTTGAGGAAGAAACATTTTAAAATTGTCATTTGGTTTTGTACTTTGAATGATATTTCCAGTGATAAGGTCAACCACCTCCCAGTAATTTGGACTTAAAATACTAACACTAACTTCATCCCCATCTAATGCTCCATTACAATATAATTTAGGAATAATGATATTAACAATTTGATTTTGAATCATAATAGAACAATATGTTTTAGAATAGTTATATCGAAATATTCCATGAATTGATTGGTTCATTAATTGTAATTAATTAGTTTCTTTTAAAAAAGAATTTGGTATATTTAAAAAAATAATAACAACAATTTGTTTTTTTTTTGAAAGTAATTCAATTCAATTTAGAGTTCATTCTTTTGATTAACAATATCATCAACTCCAACAGTCTTTTCTTCCTTTTCTTCTTTCTTTTCAACTTCTTCAATTTCAGAAAGTTCCTTTTCAATCATTCTTTGAACCCATTGAGCATATTCGTTAGAGTCAGTGACTGTATATCCAGATTGAATCAATGCTGTATTATACATTCCTTTAACAAATTCTATTGCTTGTTCTTTCTTATCTTCTTTAATTAACATATTAATTTTTATAATAATGTCATGTTCTCCATTAATGATTAAGACTCTTTTAATATTCTCTAAATTAAAGTCTTTCTTGTTAGCAGTTGCATGTGCCTTAATAAGTTTTTCCATATTAGCAGTTAATCCATCTTTACCTGAAATAACTACTCCAGCAACATTTCCAAGTTTATTTGAGACTTCAACCTTACTTATTTCTTTTATATTTTCTTGAATAAATTCTTTTAATTCGTCATATTCTTTATCATCATTCTCTACTCCAAAACCGTCTTTGCCAAGATCAACAAGTGTCTTTCCTTCAAAGGTATTAATACTTCTACTTGCTGCTTCATCAACTGGGTCTGTCATATAAATAACTTCATATCCTGCACTAACTGCTGATTGTGCAACAGGAGAGTTCTTAGCTTCTTCCAATGAATCAGCACAAACATAATAAATTTCTGTTTGATTCTCTTTTAATCTTCCAATGTAATCTTGGAATGACATAGTTTCATTTCCAGAAATTGAAGAATGATACCTTAACAATTTAGCAATTCTTCCTCTATTTGGTACATCAGTAATAGCACCAATCTTCATTTGAACTGAATATTCTTTCATAAATGCCTCAAAGACAGTTGAATTATTTTCACTAAGGTCTTGAATAAGTTGAAGAACTTTTCTAACTACCTTTCTCTTAATTCTGTCAATATGTCTATTTTCTTGAATTAATTCTCTTCCAACATTTAATGGAAGATCATCTGAATCAATAACACCTCTAATGAAAGTCAAATAATCTGGTAATGTAGTATAAAAGTCTCCTGAAACAAAAACTCTTCTAACATATAATCTGAGCATTTGTTTTAATTTTTCTGGGTCTTTAGGAGCAAATGGATTAGGTCCTTCAGCTGGGATATATAATAATGCTCTAAAGACTGAATCACCTTCTGTATTAAAATGTATTTTTGCTAATGGGTCTTTAGTATCTTTAGTTAATGCTTTATAAAATTGATTATACTCTTCATCAGTAACATCACTTCTCATCCAAATAGGTTTATTAACATTAATAGCTTCCCATGATGTAATATTTTTTGTTATAAATTTATGTTTAACTTCAACATTCTTTAATTCTTCTTCAATAAGTTCTTCTTCTGTTTTACTTGTTTCTCCTTCTTCAATTCTTTTCTTTGCTTTTTCTTGAGCTTCTTGTTTCATAGCTTCAGTATCTTCAACTTCTTCTTCTTCTTTTTTAGTAACTTCCATTTCAATTGGGAATTGAATAAACTCACTGTATTTCTTAACAAGATCTTTTAACACATTAATGTCCAAGAAATATTTGTCTTTTAATTCTAAAATAATTTTAGTTCCTTGTTCTTCCATTGGAGTTTCATCTTCTTTTAATTCTCTAACAACAAAACCTTCACCATTACTTTCCCAGGCATAACTTTCTTCTAATCCAGCTTTACGTGAAATAACTGTAACATTTTCTGCTACAAGGAATGAAGAATAAAATCCAACACCAAATTGTCCAATCAAATTTTTATGATCTTCTGTTGCTTCTAATTTCTTTATAAATTCTGCTGTACCAGATTTTGCAATAGTACCAAGATTCTTACCTAATTCTTCTTTTGTCATTCCAATTCCATTGTCGATAATATAAATAGATCCTTTAGCAGCATCAATACCAATTCTAATTTTAAAAGAACTTGGATCAATGTTTAGACTCTTATCAGTAATGCAAAGAAACCTTAATTTATCAATAGCATCTGATGCATTTGAAATTAATTCTCTAAGGAAAATTTCCTTATTAGTATATAATGAATGAATAATAAGATGCATCAATCGTGAAACTTCTACATCGAAATTTTTTTTCTCTTGTGCAGACACTCCTAATAACAACAATAAGAGAGTGACAAAAACTAACATTTCCTCTTAGTGTATTTTTTTAAGTTCTTCATCTTTAAATAAGTTTCTCTTATATTATCCACATACCAATGACGTGTCATGTTTAACTATTTCAATGGTTTTATTTACTATTTTTTATAATTTTACAAAAAAAAATAATGAAAGAGGATATGCTCTGATATTTTCATTAATTAACAAAAGAATAATATTACGTTATATATATCAAAGATAATAAAAATTTTTTTTTGATATAGAATAAAAGAATAAAAATAGCATAAATTAACAAAAAAGTAATTAATTTTTGTTGTTTTTAGGAGTTGTTTTTATGAAACAAAACAACCTCCAAAAAATATTTATAGACATTCTTTTTATTTTTTGTTGGACTTTGAAAAACAACAAAAGACTAAAGTGTGTGAGAAACGTTTCTATTTTTTTAACTACAACAACAAAGAGTTGATTAAAAAAGAGTTACAAAGAATGATACCTATCATAAACCAAATAAATTAGTAATAAAAATGTATGTATAAACATTAAGAAGAGACAACTACGATAGACTGATTTCCTTGTAATAGAGAATGTATCATTGGATCATTTCTTTCAATGATAGTATTTCCATCACCTTCAGCACATTTTTCATATAAA
>NW_008576990.1:0-3168 GCF_000257125.1 Entamoeba nuttalli P19
CGTTTTAATTTACTTCTCATTTTGGTAAAAATTTTTGGTTAAAAAAATAACAATAAAATTTAAAAGAAAGAAGTAATAAAGGAAAGAAGTTATAAAAAACAAAAAAAAAATAAAAAACAAAAAAAGACAAGAAAGAAAAATAAAAAAAAAGAAAATAAAAACTAAAAAAACAGTGAAGAAAAGTGAATGTCAGAGAAAGTAAAGGGACTTGTGTCTAAGACTTTTAGTACATCATTTAAACAACAAGAGATGAAATCATGTGTTCCATTATATAGACCATTAACAGTTATTTTATTTTTCTTAATAACAGGAATTATTTTTATTCCAATAGGAATTGCAGTGTTTGTAGTAACAAATAATTGTCAAGAATATTCAGTTAAATACGTTGGAGAAGGATCAGCATTAACATGTAAACAAGGAGCAACTTGTGAATTTCAATTTAATATTCCAAAACCAATGAAAACACCAGTTTATGTGTATTATCAATTAACCAACTTTTATCAAAATCATAGAGAATATTTACGTTCTCGTTCAAATAAACAATTAAAAGGAGATCCTATTTCTACATATTCTCAATTAAGTGATTGTACTCCTTTAATATCTCTTAATAATTCTAAAAATCCTCATATGTTTTATGAACCATGTGGTTTAGTTGCTGCTTCTTTTTTCAATGATTCCTTTGAAATTACAATGCAACCTGAACAAGAATCTTCATCAGTTTTATTAGAATTAAATAAAGAAAATATTAATTGGAAATCCGATAAAAAATTATTTGGAGAACCTGCTGAACGTAATGGAATTAAAGTTGTTAATTCTTACACTGATCCTGATTTTATTAATTGGATGCGTCCTGCTGTTTCTTCTACTTTCCGTAAATTAACGGGAATTATTGAAAATGTTGAAGAAGTAAAAGGGAATGTCACTGTTAAAGTTGTTAATAATTTCCCTGTTGAAAGTTTCAAAGGAACAAAAACAATTATTTTAGCTACTACTTCTGTTTTTGGTTCTAAAAACCCTGCATTAGGAATTATTTATATGGCAACTGGTGGCGTTTTTGTAATCATTGCAATTTTGTTATTCATTTTAACAAGAGTTTCACCACGGTTTGTTCATTATTTTGTTTTTATTTCATTAATTTATATTTATCTTTTAGTAAATTTGCTGATAAGAGATTTCTTCGATGGTAAAATATTTTTTTCTTTTTGGGTTTTCATTTTTTTTTTTTTTCATTTCATTTAATCATCTTTAATAATTTTCGTGATTCTTTTTTTTTTCTTGTGATTTTATCTTAATATATTTTATATTTTGTTTGAGCTAAACATTAACTCATTTATTCTTCATTTATTATTTTAAAAAAATAAGTTAGACGAACTGAGACTTTCATTTTTAATTGAGTAAATGCAATTTACTTCTCAATTACCAAAAGTCTTTCTTAGTGAAGTAGTTCCTTATTTAAAGTCATTAGAGAACGTTTATACATTTACTTTAGTGAATAAGAAATGTAAATCAGCAGTTGAAAGTTTAAGATATAATCCTGGGTTTTGTGGATGTGGTGAAATAACGAGTGCAGAAGAACAGTCAATTTTTATTAAAGAAGTTCAATTATTTCCGAGACTTTTAGCAATCAAAGTTTCAAAATTTTCATCATTTTTATTGCATTATAATCCACAACATATTCAACAAATTATATTTTTAACTGAAATAGACTCTACTCAACTACAATTCATTGGAAATTTAAAAGAAAAAATTACAGTATTATCTCTCTTTATTTATGATGACTTTATTGACTTCTCTCAATTCAAAAATCTTCAAAGAATATCATTACGTGTTCACTTAAGTCATTCAAGTCTTGTAGAATTCTTTCCTAATACTTATCAACATCTTCAATTTGTTTTAGTGAATTTTCAATATTACGTTGATGAAGAATTTATTAATTCACTTCCATTGTATTTATTTGATAAAATAGTTCTTGAATTTGACACTAAAAATCGACTTGAATATATTATTTCATCTATCCCATTTATTTTTTCAAGAAGTACGATTGTTTACAAAGGATATTACACTGGAATAGATGAAAGAGTTATTATCAGGAATAAAATGTGGGAACTTAGTCAAGAAGATATTTATCAACTGGAATATCTTCCTGAAGAAATTATTAATTATCATTGGTTTGGAGAAAATCATGAAGAGTATATTAATGGAACTCAGTTAAATGGATTTTATAAAGCATTAAAAAATTATCTTCCATATTTTTTGGTAAATGGAAGTGGAAATATTCAAAAATTACAATGTCTAACAAATGTTAAAGGGTTTACACCTATTCAATTGCCACAAAGTATAACTTCTTTAGACATTACTATTAATATTCCACAACAATTTGGTTTAGATGAATTTAGTTCTCTAAAAGTATTACGCATTACGTTTCAAAATGCTAATCAAAATTCTTTCATTCCCAAACAAGTTGTTTCTTACGAACAAATTGGTGGAATGGTTCAATTAAATAGTTTTGTTGATGTCAAATTGATGAAATTACAAAATGTATCATCAATTTCACTTGATAATCATTGTTATAAATTAACTCATTTAGAAGTTATTAATTCTACTTTTATTAGTCCATTGTCAACAACGTCTTCATTAAAAAAACTTGTATTAAAAAAAACACATTATCAATATGATCGTTCAATTTTTTATCCAACAACGTTAACATTTCTCAGTTGTGATTTTAATGAATACTATCACTTACCATTACTCCATTCTCTTCTTCTTAGATTCAATAAAAACAATGGTTATTATGTAGATATTTCTCAACAATCATCATTACAATCATTAACACTTGAAGAATGTATTAAATCAACTGTTCTTTTTCCTCTAAGCCTCTCTTCTATTACATTAGATAATTGTTTTTTGGAACAAAGTATAACAATGTCCCACTTATTAAATTTACAGGAGATAACAATATCATCTCAAAATTTATCAATTCAACTTCCAACTTCTGTAAGAAAATTAATTCTGGACTGTTCTTTGAATATTTCTATTCCAAATATTCATTGTCTTACTCTTTTGTCTACTTTCGTTTTAAACAAGTGCTATTTTAATTTTTACCAATTACCAAAGTCAATCTGCCATCTTTATATTGATAATTCAATGAATGTTACCGATGACATTCTC
>NW_008576991.1:0-4235 GCF_000257125.1 Entamoeba nuttalli P19
AAAATAAAATTCATAAAATAAAATTTGGTATAACAACACTCTAATTACCACAACATTAACACTTTCTAGAGACATTTAGAGAGAATAATTAAAATGTATAAACTATTTTGAATGAGATGTTTGTTTTTTAATTGAAATTAATCATTAACTAAATGAAGGTAGTTAAAAATGATGTTAAATATCTACATAATATTCTTTTAAAACATTAATGAATTTACTTATGTTGGGGATTTATTTTTACGACTTAGAATTATGATTATAAAAAATAGTCACAGTAAGAGTATTTGATAGTTATTAAAATAGAAAATGAATGAAAATACCATCAAAATAAACATCGTAACTAATATTTTATTTTAATTTAACTGCTATTCCATCAGAAAAGATTGTATTTTTAAAGTAGAGTTTAGTAAATCTAAAGACATGAATAATCTGTTGATGAAGAATAAAAATAAAATAGAACAAACAATTTAACTTTTAGTGGATTTAACAAAAGGTTTGGAATGAGTAATTTTTTAGGATCAAAACAATCTCCATATTCATCTTCATATACAATAATGCCATTTGTCTTACCACGATAGTTTAAACAAAATGCACCACTATATAAGTCTAACATAACATTAAATCCACAAGAACATTGATGTGAATGATATTCTAAACATTTTCTTTTAGTACAAATAACTTTTCCACAATAAAGACATACTCTTGATAAAAGAACATCTGAAATAAAAGAGTCACAACTATCACATTTACTATAACAATACTTTTTTAATACTCCTTCAAAAGTCTTTGGTAATTCAATAAATGGGATGTGTTGTGGAATGGTTGGTATAAATGTATATTGATCATTTCCAGTTGCATGGTCAATATAATTTATTGTTTTCAATAATGGTACTTCATCAGTCATTGGAATACTTTTGATTATTGGTTCTATTAAATGAATACAATGTTCAAATGAAATAGAAAGTTTATTGACAGCATCTTCACAATTAAGACAATCAGATAATCCATTAATATTCATATTATTTAATCTAGGTTTAATGAAGTTAATTTGTTTATGAGATAATAAAGATGGTTTTATTTTAGCAATAATACTCATAACATTATTAACTTGTTGAATATATGCTGGTTGAATATCTTGGTTATAAAGTCGTAAAATGATATAAAGATAAAGTGGTGAATTTATGTTAGAATATTTAATGAAATCATCTAAATAACCTTTTAAATTGATTGTTAATGATTTTAATGCAATAAATAGTGATTTTAGAATATCAAAATCATCTTCATGAATATCAATATTTTCAAATTGAGCCAATTCTAATGATTCTAATGTTGAAATTAAACAAGACATTAAGACATTAAATATTTTATTCTTATTATTATTAAATGCAATTTTAATTAGACTATATTTTTCATTAAATGTGTTTTCATTAATAATTGAAATTTGATTACTTAATGGTAAAAATAATTCAAATTTACTTTTACATATTGGACATTGTGTATATTGATTAATTAATTCCATAAAACATTCTTCATGAATGTGGTGTTTACATGTTGTAAATACAGTTTCTGAATCACTTTTTCCACCTTCTTTTTTTCTTTGAATTAATACAGCAAATCCAGGATCATAATAAATAAATCTTCCTAATGGACTTTGTTTAATTGATTGACAAACAACACAAAAATCTTCATTTTGATTTTCTAATGATGATTCTTCAATAATATGTTCATTTAGTGTAAATGTAGTTTGTTTTTCATTCATTTTTTTTAATACCTTTTTTTTCAATAAATCTGCTTTAGTTAGTTTAGTAGTTTTTACAGGTGATGGAATAACTGTACAAGATTCAAATTTCAATAATTTTCTTACATTTATATTATTTATTCCTTTAATAAAAATTTCAAAGTCTTTAATTTGAGTATAATTATGTTTTAATATTTCTGTAATTGAAGTAACATTTTCTTCATTAAATATACCAAGACTTTTAATATCTTCTGTAGAACAAATATCATTTTGTATTTCAGAATTAATGTCAGTAATTATCATAAGAATAAATAGTATATTTTCATTAGATAATCCTTTTTTAATAATATTCCAGAAAAGAGATGATGTAATACAATTAAACAAATCTTTATTCCAATTTAATCCTTCAAAATAATATCTGTTATTTTTTAATGATTTATCACCAAATAATGTATTTATTTTTAATTGTTCTTGAAGTTCAGTTTGTAAGAAAGGATATAATGGATTTATTCTATTTAACCATTCTTCTTTTAAAACACCTTTTTTAATCATTAATTCATCACATAATTGATTAATATTTAATTCATAGAAAGGAATAAGTTCAGATATTTTTGTTGGATGGGATTCTCCTGTCATAATTATATGTGCTATAATATTTTTAATGAAATGTTCATCATTAAATACTTTTTTAATTAATGGAGTTCTATTCATTTGAATTAAAACACTTAATAATATACCAAAATTATTTGTATTAAACTGAGAAATATTTAAATCAATAATTTCATTTGTTGGTTCTAATTCTATTACATTAAATATAACTAATAATGTATAAATGAATTGATCTATTGTAATATATTTTAACATTAATTTAGAAATATTTAAGTCTCCATTTAACATATGAGGTAAAAAAAGATCAATATAAAATGAATAATGACATTCAACATCAATATTATTTCTTACATAAACATTACTTGAAAATTGATGAATAAATTGTAATGAAATAAATGATGTTTCACATAATAATATTGCATCTTCATTAGAAATTGAAATTTTATCTAATTGGTTTTTATTAATTAATGTTTGAAGAATTAATAAATAGAAATAATTAATTCCTGATAATGGTGATACTTGTTGATTAATTCCAACTTTTCTTAAATGAATTTTAATACCATTAATATTAATAAGAGGAACATTATTTAAATATGTTTTAACATGATTCATAAGTGTTTGATGAATAAAATTAAAATGGTTATAATAAAAATCATCAACATCAAAAACATCTATTAAACTAAAACATAATAATATTGAGTACAAAAGAAGAAAAACACTTTCAAAATGATCTGGATCAGTTTCATCATGTTCTCCTGTTTTTATATAAAATGGAAAAAGATTTGAACAACAACAAATAAGTTCTAATACTTTAGAAAATTCTTCTAATGAACATTGATATTTAATTCCATTATTTATTAATCCATTAATACAATCAAGTAATGATTCAACATTTTTTAAAATATTTTCATGAATTATACCAGAAGAATAAATTTTAATTGTATTAATAAAAATGTCTATCATTTGAATAAATCTTCCTGATTTAAAAAGAGAATATTCAGCAATTGACTTGTCATAAATAAAACCTGAAAATATAGATTCTAATCCATTATTAGGTGAATAATCAAAATAAACTGATGCAAGAGCTAAATCATAAATTGAAGTATAGTCAAACTTCATTTCAGATATATTAGTAAGAAATGAAATAAGAAAATTAAGAATAGAATCAGGAAGATGTTGATGAACAAAAGATAATTCAAAATATCTTTGAAATAAAGTTAAAGAATGATAATTGTATTTATTATAAAGTAATGAGTCTGATGGAAATAAATAATTTTCATTTAATAATGAAATAAATAATTTATGAAAATAAGGAATATTATCAATTTGACATAACACTTTAAATATCATATTTAATTCTCCATTATTATCTTTTTCCATTAAGAATGAAATTGAATATTGAAATAATATAGCAAGTGATTTTAAACAATAATTTATTTCTTTTGGAATTATTTCTTTAATATTTCCATTAAATTTATGTTGATGTTTATTACAAAATCCTTCTTTTTTCCAATATCGTTCATTCCCACAATCACATGTATATTGAGACATAGATAAATATGAATAATAATTATGTCCTTGATGTTTTGTTTCATCAAAACATTGACAACATATACAACTTGATGGAGTTTTTTCACATGTCTTACATCTATATAATAATTGTCTTGAATCAGAATTTCCATTATTTCTACATCCTTCTTCTTGAATTAAAGAAGAACATTTCTCTTTAATTTCTTTAAAACAAATGTCTTTTCCAAAAATCAATTTATAAATTTGATTTTCATTTCTAATTTGTTTAATAATTGTATAAAACGTTTCTTTATTCATATTTTATCTTCTTTTAATTGAAAATAAATAAAAAATTTTAAGTTTTCTACAAAAAAGAAAA
>NW_008576992.1:0-230 GCF_000257125.1 Entamoeba nuttalli P19
ACAAGTGATTTATCAATACTTCTTTTCTTTGTTCATATCATTTGATTTTATATTAATATTATTCTTCAAATTATCATTTCTTTTTGTATCATTTCTTGTATTTCTATCTATTCATTGAATAATGTGACTATTTTATCTCTTACATCATCTAATCTTTTCCAGTAATATAATTGAATAATATCTATTCTAATTACTTTCCATTTTGATATTATTATCATTGCTACAGCTTA
>NW_008576993.1:0-731 GCF_000257125.1 Entamoeba nuttalli P19
TTTTTATCTAACAAGAGTAAGAACAAACAGAATTTAAATTAAAAAGAAATCAATAAGATTAACAAATATGAAGTCCTTGACGAACTTGCATAAGAAATAACATAAAGTTATGATGTAAATAAAATTGGTCTAATAACCTGTCAAGTTCTTTAATTTCAGGTTGACATGTTATTACACGAATAACACCTCCTCCTATTTTCATTTCAAGAACTCCACTTTTGTATTTTCGCATTTTTTCAAATATAATTCTAACTATTTCTTTTTCTCCCTCTTTCCTTGCTTCAACTTCAATTCCAAATTGTCCTAATAAACTATTGTTCTCTTGTAATTCTATTTCCCCTTCTTCTATTCTTTCCCGTTTCTTTTCTCGTGCTTCTCCTATTTCTTTAGTTATTCTTTTCTTGTTATGATTGATTCTCTCACAAACTGTATTGTTTAATTTCTTCTTCTATTCGATTTTTCTCTTCTTCAATCTTTTCTTTAATCCCTCTCTCTACTTCTTTTCTCCTTTCTAACTCTTCTTTAATTTCTTCTCTCGTCCTTTCTTCTTCGGCTTCTTCTATTTTTCTATTTCTCCATCCTTCCTTCTCCTCTTCTTTCTTTTCTATTCGTTTGATTATCCATTCAATCTTTTTAATATCTTCTTCCATCTCTCCTTTATATTCCTTTTCCCTTTTCTCCATCATTTCTAAATATTCATAATCATCTTTATCCATTATTTCTTCTTTCTC
>NW_008576994.1:0-373 GCF_000257125.1 Entamoeba nuttalli P19
TTTTTTTTTCAATTTCAAATACTTCTTATTTTTTATTTATTGTATAATGTTTTATTTTAGAATGATGTTAATAAATTATTTTGAATAACAAAAACAAATTTTATCATAGTTATGGTGTTTGTCTTCATGTTATACCAACTAGAGGATTATAGTCTGTGTCTTTTTTCTTTATCTTTTTAAGAATTAAACATAATGGAATGGAAATTATCTTCTTTTTTTTTATAAAACTAACTAAACTCATGTATAACATTTGGCTCATTAATTTCTATCTTTTGATATAACAATACTACAAATGTAAAATAACACATAGCTAGTAATGTTGCTCTTTTTACATTTTGAAATAATAAAATTTATTGAATTGTACATTAATGTT
>NW_008576995.1:0-481 GCF_000257125.1 Entamoeba nuttalli P19
ATATACATTACTTGGTAGATTTGTATTGCCGTTTGTTGAATGATTTAACTGGATTAATGGAACATTCGTGGTAACACTATTAGTATTTGTTATATCCATTGATGTGAATGTGAGTGTATCAGAAATAATAAGTGGAAGAGTGGTTGAGCTAATAGACTTAAATTGAATAGAATTTGTTGTTAATTTGCCATTTGTTATAATGCTTGAACTTATGCCATCGAGAATAAGAGATGAAATAGCAACATCCTTCTCTATGCTAATCTTACTATTTTCTTTAATTTCAATCTTAATTTTTGATTTACTTGCATCAGTATTAATAGTTCCTACATAAACATCTTTAGATCCTATTATAATATTATTTGATGTCTCACTTGTAACTATTTCATCAATTTGAAAATCATTAAGAATTTCTATGTTTTTCTTCATCACCATTCTATTTAATTGTGTACTTCCTGTGAAACTAATTGAACAGTCATTTGGC
>NW_008576996.1:0-287 GCF_000257125.1 Entamoeba nuttalli P19
TTTTCCTAATGTCAACCTTATTCCTTGGATGTACATTTGTATTATGTTTTATTTTATTTACAATTATATTTCCTATCAAAGTATAATTATTTGGTAATTCAATATTAGAAATTGATTTATCACTCCACTTTACTTTAACTTCTTTTGATTTAAAAGCAACTGATGGAAGATCATCATAATTAATAAGATATTTTAATGACATACTTCTTCTTTCTTTCATCAAATGATAACAAGGCCATGCTACTTTAGGATTAACATTTCTTATTTGACAACTAATACAGTATTGA
>NW_008576997.1:0-462 GCF_000257125.1 Entamoeba nuttalli P19
AATATTTGGTTCAAAACCTGATAAATATTCAAATAAATGTTCATCAACAAAAATAGTTCTTGAATATGAATCTTTTTCAAAAGGAGTTGTTGCGTTCATATAAGTAGAACCTACAACAGTACAAGTAGTAGTTAATAATGATGGACCAGTAATTTCTAAACATAATCCACATCTTGTATATGTTTGATTTTTAAATGAACGTGTAAATAAATGTCTAGGAAGATAACAACTTGATTGTGAAGTATAAGCCATTACATTTTTCTGAATGTTTGGAACACGAGAAAAACACTCTTTTTCTATATATGATTTTTTACCAACAATTCCAGACTTCCCAATATTTTTGTTGATTTCAATTCTAAAATCTGTCTATTTATTAATTTTCTTTATGTTCTTATTGAATTTCATTATTAAAACAAACAAAACATGGACTATCAATTAATTCTTTTGCTTGAAATAATGCAA
>NW_008576998.1:0-3416 GCF_000257125.1 Entamoeba nuttalli P19
CTTATAATGTCAATTAAATTAAAAGGTGAATAAATGAATCACCAAAAATTATGTTTTAATAAAGTCATATCTTATTATTATTCTAGTTGACTTTTATGGTTTTGTTTTTTAACCTCTTTTGTAATTCTTTTACTGGAATATACTACCAGTTCAAAATTTAATTAATTTATATTTACTTTTTACTTCCTCATTTAGTAGTCATTTCATTAGTATGGAGTATATTTATGAAGATTGGTAGTGTAAAAAAGAGCTATTACACTAAATGGTTGAAAAATAATAACCTCGGACAAGAAAAATTAACGTAAAATTCATTTAAGCAATATCATGATATTCAGACCCTTTCTTCTTTCTTGTAACAAAGAAAACAATAATAGCAACAACAATAATAATTAACAAGAGAAGAAGAATACCACAAATGACTCCACCAACAATATAATAGATGGTATTATTTTTTTCGTCACTACTATCATTAGAATCAGCACTTGAAGTAGTAGAACTATTTGAATTACTTGAACATTGTGAGTCATTAGATGAACCAGAATTATTTGAACTTGAAGAATCATTAGATGAGCTAGAATCATCAGAATTATTTGAATTTGAAGAATCATTAGATGAAGCAGAACTATTTGAATTTGAAGAATCATCAGAATAACTAGAACTATTTGAATTTGAAGAATCATTAGATGAACTAGAATCATCAGAATAACTAGAATCATCTGGTGATTTAATACAATGACCTTTGGCGTTTGGAACAAATCCAGTTATATTCTTTGGAATATATTGTTTAGTGTTTTCATCAAAAACTTTCTCTTCACTTAAATAAGCACATTCATAACACATATCATCTCCAACAGGAATAACACAAATAACTGGTCCACACCAATTTCCTTGTGGTTTAGTTCCATCAATACAAACCTCACACTCATCTTTGTTGTTTGGACAAGACTTACAAAAGGCATCACTACATTTCTTATTATCTTTGTCACATAAGTCAGGTTCACCATAGCATTGAGAAGTACATTCACTAGAACATTTACCACAAGTAAAGTCTTCTTTCATAAAGTAACCAGATTTGCAGGACACACAAACAAGGTCTTTAGTTTCGTTATTTATTTGTTTTGTTAAATAACTTTCACACCCTTCTATCTTTTCTATGCATGCAATTGGGTTATTTGAATCAAGAACAAATCCAAAAGAACATTGGACACATTCTCCGATTTCATTCCAAGAAGAACAATTTAAAGATTTATATGTACAATAGGTGTTCGTAGCAACAGTCTCAAATATACACCAGTGATTATCTTTAGAGCACACTTCTTTAGAAGTAGCTTGTTCATTGCAATAGTAATTAATTACTAATATAATTAGTTATTTCAAATATCTGATAAAATAACTTGAAAATAATAAAATAACAAACAATAACATTGGTTATCTTCTCCCAACTCATACCCTTCTAAACATTCTTGACAGGTGTTATTATTTCCTCTTTTACATCCAGTTGGATTTTGAATGCATTGACCTTCCTCTAAATGATAATTGAATAAACACTCAACACAAGTCCCAATAGAACTTTGAATTTTACATCCTTCCATTTTATAATTTTCATCAGAAATACAAACTTTCTTTTCAGTGTCAAAAACATATCCAATATAACATTGTTTACATCCTTTCAGTTCATTATTTTCAATACTGTAAAAAGCACAATTCTCAATAGTAGCATCTATAAGTTATCAATACTTATTCTGGTTTAAATAAATAATTTTAATAACAAACTGACACATTTATTTCCATTATTAATTAAATAATATCCTCCAAAACATGTTAGGCAAGTTGGATTACCTGTTTCTGTAGTTTTATATTCCATACAATGTTCAATTGGTTGAGCACATGTTCCATTAACAACGCCATAAGATGGTTTACATTTCATACATTTATTACATGAACCATCAAAAAGAATACAATAAGGATTAGTTTCACACTTAGTGCATTTACCGTTTTCTAACAAGAACCCATCATTACAAGTACTGCAAGAGCCATCATCAGTAGAATAACGAGTACAATTATCATTTCCTTCTATTTATTGGTTAATCTAATTTCTTCATTTAAAGTGGCAATATTACTATAAAACAAACCAACACAACTCTTTGTTGTATTATCCCATTGATACCCCTCGTTACAAATTTCACAATAACCAGCCATAGTATTATAACAATTCTTTCCTTTAGGAGCTTTAATTGTAAGTAATATATTTCTATGTTAAAATAACTGAGAGAAAAAAACAAACATGAACATGTCCCATTGTTTTCTAAGATATATTGGTCAATACAATAAATACAAACATCAGGATTATCATAGCTACATCCACTGCAATAAGCACTTGTACATCTTACATCAGAATAACCAAGACAACAAGAAATGAAAGCAATCAATAATACAATCATTTTATTTACTTGTTACTATTATTTTCTAGATTAATATATAACTTCTTATTGACCTATTTCTTGATTTTTCATTTATAATAATTCACTTTTTCTTAAAAATATACAGTATTTTATCTTCTTCATTCTTGTAATTTTATGATTTGGTTAATTATTGAAATAATTTATTTCAAACGTTTAAATAATTTTTTGAAATTTCATTATTAAAAGTAAAATTTTCTGTGGAATTTTCTATAATTAAAAAGAATTTCTAATTGTATTTAGAAAAGTAATGAGACATTCAATTGTTCTGAACTAACTTATTATATAACACTATTTTAGCATTGGACTGAGCATAAAAGATCACTGAATTATAATTAATGTCATAGATTGTTATATTCTATCATAAAATATATTTCATAAAAATATAATCAAATACCACCTCTTGATTCTGTATTTTGATTGATTCAAACCAACTTTTGTACATTGTTTCCAACTGTTTGTTTTCTGTTAATACTGTTGATTATTTAGTTTTCATCATATTGTCTTGTTGTTTTTTTTTAATGCTGATAATGGATTGATTGTATTATAGACATGATCCAAAAAACGATCTAATTTTTCCTTTTCTTTCTCAATCTCTGTTTTTCTCTTTATTCATTTCTCAACTATGACTTATTTTTTTATTGTTTTTACTATATTTCTTCTTTATTTAAAACTATTCTTCTTATTATTTTTCTTTGTTTATGATATTCCTTCCTTATTACACTCTTTATCTTTATCAATTCTTTTATGAAACATATTTGCCTATGATGAGCTGTTAGTTGTACGTTAACATGTGGTTAAGCACCAAATATTCTTGGATATCATTTTTTTAGATAGAAATTAATTAATTAAGTATTAATAGAACTAGCTTCTATTCTTCATGGCTCAGCGGAGACTAATCCAAATGAGTCTTCTTCTTCTAGAAGTTCTATGGAGTATATTTGATTATTATTAAAG
>NW_008576999.1:0-9454 GCF_000257125.1 Entamoeba nuttalli P19
CCTGTAATGCATCTTCATTTTCAATTGAACCTTTGCTAAACTAGTAAAAAGAAAAAATAAAAACTTATAAAAGAAGTGCGAAAATTCGTTTACAATGCAATACCAATTGCAAGTCCAAGAAATTACTCCGTTACAAAACGCTTTTATGGACGTTGTTATTTTAGTGGGAACACCTCCTAATACTCAACAACAATTAGATATTAAATTACCTGCTTCTGCTACTTTAACAGACTTTTTTAAGACTATCCAAAGTGAAATGGCAGAAAAGAAATTAATTCCATCTCAATTTGCTATTCAATACAAACAATATGACTCAGTATGTCAAGTTCCTGTTTTTGCTCTATTAGAACAATTCTCAACAATAGAAATTATGACAGAAGAATTATATAATAATGCTCAAACTGATCATCATATAGAAACTCCTATGGAAATTGAACCAACACAACCTTTAATAGAAAAAACTTATAACGTTTCTTGCCATCGTTGTAAGACACGTAAAAATGAATGTTTACGCTGTCCAATTAATCCAAAACATAAATTTTGTGAAGGGTGTATTACAAAATATACTACTCTTGATAAATTCTTAAGTGATGGTTGTCCTATTTGTCAAAATAAATGTCAATGTGCTTCATGTAAAAGAAAAGAATTGAAGCGTTTAGGAATAGAAGCACCTATCCCAAAGAGATGATGATGGTTTAACTTTTCAATTTATTATTTTGTGTTTATTTGAGTGTTTTTTTGTGTTGAAAAATCCTTATTCCTTTTTACTTTGGTAATATTTTTAGGGGGTTGTCTTAATGGATTACAATGGATTTTTGAAATGAGAATAATAAATAATTTAGATCAACCAAATGTAATTTAAAGTAATAAACAATAATGCAAAAATAAATATTTATGAAATAATGAATGATATACTCATAATTATAAAGATGTTTTGATTAAGACTAACAAGAAACTGACTCAATAAAACTTTAATAAAAGAGAAAATTTAATGTTATTAAATAAATACAGAAAATGCTAAACGAAAATAAGAGAGTGTTGACTTAACCAATGGATTTTATATATTGTTTAGTGAAAAGAGACTAACACTTTTATACTTCTTATTTGTTTAATATAAGAAAAATGATTATTTTGATCACAAATATGTTGACTATTACCTCAACTTTAATTCTTATAAATGTACAATTATTTAAAGACTTATTTTTTTATATTTTATTCTATATATTTTTGTTTGAATGAATATTGTTTATGAGAAAATGAATTTGTCGTAATATTTATCGGTATTTGATTATATTCATTGAACATAAACAATTCAACTTTGTCATTAATTACAATAATCTAAGAATAGTATCATTATTTCTTGTTTTTTTTTGTATTTTGTTATATATTAATTGCTTTATTATTTTAAGGTATAGATTTGTTTAGTATCTAAAAAGTAGTGTATTTTATTATTTTTATTGTTAATGAATTATTTGTTCATTTTTGAACCTTTTTTTCATTAATTAGTTATCTATTTATTTTTCTAAAAATAGTCTAATATTTCAGAAATAGAATTGACTAATTAAATATTCATTAATATTGTTTTATTCAAATAAAGGAGACTATTTATAATAATAGGAAAGTTTTATGTTAGATTTGTTTAGATACTATCACATTGTTTTGATAATATAATAGTAAGTTTACTTACTGATTATTGTTGTGTTTTAATATTTCCAAATAAATTCAATAAAAATAAAACTTCTTAAATTATTTAATTTGAATATAATGAATGAATTTATTATTTCTTTGATTTTATCATCAACAATAATTTAATATTGTCATTTTTTATTCTTTCAAACATTAGATTCTAATTTTAATTATTTTAATTATCTTTTTTTTAGAAATTAAATATTTATAATACTTGATAACATTCTAATTATTAATAAAATAATTTCTTTGTATTAGTAAACGTCATTTCTTTTTGTTATTTGTTATTGAGAAAAAGCATTTTTAATTGTTATTTATAATACTATGTTTGGTGTTGATACTATCACATCTTTTTATAATATTTTTTTAATAAAATGTTAACTTTAATTAAATTGTAATAACAAAGATATTTTATTATAATAAATGATACATAGAATGGTTTGTTTATTTTTAAAACTCAAGAAACAGTTTCATTCTTAGTCTTTATAATAAAATATTTTCTAAAATAAACATAAAATTTCATAAAGAATGATACTCATGTAATTTTATTTATATTTACATATTTCAATATGTTGTTTGAAATGAATGTTTCATTCTCTCCGATAGTAATAAAACAAACAATTGTTAATGTTCTATGAATATATACAACTTAACATATTTCTAATCCATCTTCTATTAATTTTTGGAAATATAATAACAAAAAAAGAAAGTTATAAGAATATAAAGATTTGTCTACCATTTTTATCATAATACCAATCCTTTAAATCAATTTTGAAACAGAAATAATCTGAATGACATTGATACATATTATTGAATTTTTTAACAAAAATCATTAACAATTAAACATTATGAATTGTTTTGTTTAATATAGATTTAAATTTATTAGGTTCAATAAAAAGAACAAGAATTTATTATTACATAATCATTAGTTCTTCTTTTGATTTATTTTCATATTTTGTTATGATATCTTCTTAAAAATTCTAATAAAAATTGACTATAATGCAGTGTGTTAAATACTATTTTGTATAAGATTAAACAATAATTATCTAAGAAAAATTAAAAATTCTTGTTTCAATAAAAAAATAAATTTCTTTCTTGACAGTTATGAGTTGTTGCAAGTTTATTCATTTAGAACCTTCTCAATAAGATAATGACATCAAAGATACCAATTATTCATGAGAGATAGTATACTGTATGAAAGTGATAAGTAATAAGACTAACAAAGAATCTATAAAATCATAATAGATGCTTGTTAGAGTTGCTTCACGTATAGAATCAGAAGATAGAGCAAAAGCCAGTAAATTTATAAAAGTGAATCAAGAATTACGGAGTCAATTTGGATTAAGTGAAAATGAAGATGTAGTACAAAATTATAAAGGTGTTTATAAATCAGGAAATACTAATGTAAAAGGAACATTATTTTTAACACAAAATTACTTTTGTTTTAGATCTTCTTCTGGGAAAAAAATATTTATTAAAATTCAAATATCAGATTTAAAAGATATGAATAATCAAATAATGTTATTAGATGCCCAAGGTAGAAGATATGAGTTTTATCCAACGTTTAATAAAGAAGAATGTTATAATCTAATGCATTATCTTTTTCAATTTCCATTTGCATTACTTGATTTAAATATATATAAACAACATACTGAAATATCATCTGAGCATTTAAACCAAGAAACAAAGTTTGATATTCAAACTGCACAAGAGGCATTAGATACTGCAGAAGATATGAGAAAAATAAAATTAGATTCTTATCAAATGTTAGAGTGTCAACAAAGGAAAATTGCAATGATTGATCAATTACTTAATCAAACGGATGTTTATCTTGGTGAAATAGAAGAAAGTATTAAAGCAACAACATCTTTAGTTTATGAATTAAAATTAAGATATACTAAAAAAAAGGTAAAACCTGCACCACTACAAGAAACACCAATTCTTCAACAACAAATAATTCAAAATCCACCTCAAAAAGTTGAAATTAATATTATATGGAAATTAGAAGGAGATAATTTAATTCCTGCTATAATGACAATATATAATGATAAAGTTGTTTTAGAAGAAACTAGTAATGAAAAAAAGAAACTTTTAACCAGAGAATTTGCTATTGTTGATATGATTGGATTATTTATGAGATCAAGACCATTACATATGAATATTGCATTAAATCATAATTCAAAGGAAAAAGGAAGAGTTAGAATTGTTAGTGTTTCATTACAATTTATTTGTAATGAACTGTATATAAGATATTTAAAATTAACTAATGAACAATTAGGTGTTATTTTTGAACCTAATTCTCGTGTATTTGATTATGGAGATACATTAATTACCAAAACATTTATGAATTGTGGTCCTATCAAAGGACAAATTAAATTTGAACAAGATGAAGACTTTGCATTAAATCTACTTACTGGTAAAGACCGTGAAGACTATCTTGTCTTAAAGAAAACTAATCAAAAAACTTTAAATATTCTTGATGAATGTGATAAATTAGGTCAAAAGACAATTCAAATGGCTGAAGATTCTGCTAATGCTATTGAATCAGTTAGTTTAAGAATGAAAGCACAAAAAGAATTAATGAATTCATATAAACAAAAGAGTGATCAAATACTTAAATAGAAGAGAAATATACTTTTATAAGTTCAGTTCAATTATTTTTATTATTTTCACATAACATTTTATAAATAGAAAAGAATAAACAAAAATAGAAAAATAATTTTTTTTTAAAAAGAAAAAATAAATATTTAAGTTCTTCCAATGGACAATAACATGTCTCGTTCAACTCCTCCTAAAGCAAGTCCTAGATTCTCTGATGATCTAGAAGATGAATATACTGAAGAAGATGAATATAGTAGTTCTTCTGATTATACTTCATCAACAGATGATGATGAAAAAGAAATGGAAACATCAGAACTTCTTGAGTCATGGAGTGAAGCAATGAAAAAACTAAAATTTATGGTTGAACTATACTCTAAAGAAAAAGAAGAAAACACTAAATTAACAGAACATATTAATAAAATGGCTACTGCTATTAATGAAATGAAGGTAGAAATTGCTTCATTAGCACAAAGTCAAACAAAAGCAATAAATGATTTAATGATGGAAAAAAAAAGCCATGCAGCAACATTAAAAAAATTAGAAATGTGTGAAACACATGAAAATGAAAAACCTTTTAATGGAACATTAAGATGTAATTGTGAAATCGTAATTTCTAATGGAGAAGTTGAAAATATTATCATTGTTAAAGATGATGAAAAAAGATGGAAAGAAATAGAAATTCAAAAAGAATATCTAATGAAAAGAGTTGTTGAATTAACACAACAAAATGCTCTTATTAATGAAGAATATGAAGACCTTAAAATTAATTTTGATATGAAAAAAAATAATATGGAAAATGAACTTAATAACATTCAACAATCCGCTAGAGAAAGAGAAGTTAGTTTAGTTAATAATCAAGAAATGTATAAGTCTGTTGCTCTTCAATTTTTAACTCGTGAACTCCCTTTATTTAAAAAAAATATTGAATCTATTGATATTATTCAAAAAGATATCAAATTAAAAACAGAATTTGCATCATTTATTATGAATAGATATGGTATTAATGTAACTGATGTCTTAAATGGTGAAAAAAGTATTACTAAAATTCAAATGATTCCTCTTAAATTCCGTAAACAAAAAAGTTCTGTTACTCGTCAAAAAACAATTAAATTAGCTCGAATGAATACTTCATTATCAAGAAATGGAACAATTGATTTATCTTCAATTGCTGATGAAGATATGATTGATGATAATAATGTTACTCCTGTTAAAGTTTCACAAGTTTCAAAATTAAATGTTACGAATAATTGTACTAATGAAGAACAACAACCTTCTATAATTGCTCCAATTAAACCTCAAAAAGATAAAACTTCTATATTAAAGAGTCCTTCATTAGCACGAACAAACACTGGAATTCTTCCAAAAGAAACAACAAAAAAATTAAGAGCAAGTTGTTCACCAAAAGAAAAGGCTGAACTTAAATCAATTCAAAAATTATTGACTCGTTCAACAATTTCATTAGAGACAGCCACAAATGAATAAAATTTTATATTTAAATTTTCTTTTAAGTGTTTATTCATGTAATTCTATACTTTTATTTTTTTAATTATATATGGAATCATATTTAAACCATTAAATGAAAAATACTAAACATTATTTTAATCAACTTGTTTCTACTCGATATTCTTTAACATAAAATAAATAAGAGGTATGATTTATAGCTTTTTAAAAAATAAAAATTATTAATACAATTCTTTTTTTTTATTAACTTTTAACCTTAGTTCATTTTGTATTTTTGAAAATCTGTAAATAAAATAAAAAATCTGTTTTACTCAATAACACAATTATTTACTTATTTAATTATTTTTGTGTTATTAATAGTTATGATTCAAACTTGGAAATTCATTTCAGTTAAACTCAACATGTTCCCACAAATGAAAAGTCCTACACCAGATAAACCAAGAGGAAGAATAGAGTGTAGGTGTTATGGAACTGTTCATAAAGCAATTGGAAATTGTCTTTCTTGTGGAAGAATTCATTGTTCTGAAGAAGGACCAGGTAAATGTTTATATTGTGGCGAGAGATTAGAAATTATAAGAAAGAATGAGGGTTATGATGAAGCACAAGAACGTATGGATATGTTATTATATTTTCAAGAAACACAGGCTCAAAGAACAATAGTAAGAGATATGTCAGGTGAAGATCCATTAAAATTGGATTATTGGATAAAAGGAAAAAAAAAGAGTACAAAGAAAGAATTAAAGAAAACTAATAAGAGAATAAATCACAGAGTTCAATACGAAGATGTAGATCCAAACCAATTTGATTTTGTTCAAGAAGATGATATTGGAACATCAGAAATGTATCAACTAAATGAAAAGCCTAAAGTTGATTTAAGAGTTGAAGATACTGATTATGATGATGATTAAACATATTGAAAAAAAAGTATAAAGAAAAACCGAGAGCATTATAATTTAAAGTTGTTATAATTTATAAATCTATTTTTCTTTTCCAAAGAGAGCTAAGCCAAGAGGAAGAAGCAATGCACCCCAATAGAAAGCTGATGTAATGTAATGAGTTATTAAATTATCTTCTTGAGAAAGAGGAGTATTGTCTATTTGTTCTGAAAAATTTTCTAATTCAATAGGAGGTGTAATCAAACTTTCTATTATTGCTTCTGTATCAGGAACAAAAAGCATTGGCTTTTGTTGAACAATACCAATAACTGAATCGCATCGAGAACACCTCATTTCAAGAACTGGTAATGCAACACGTAAAGACTCTTTAAATATTATATTTTCACATTTAGAAAATTGTAGTGGTGAGTTTAATACTAAATCTTCTTTTCTGAAAAGTAAGTTGTGACATTGTTTGCAATGAAATGTCATTTTTTTTCTTTTTAAGTTCTTACAAAAATAAATCAATACTCTTATAAAAATACTTCAACCTTCTTTTAAATTTTAATCCAACTTGTTTTTATTATTTTAATCAATTCATTTGTAGTTTTATTAATTCTTCAACAACTAAATCACCTCTCCTTCTAGCTTTATTGGAATATATCTCAATTGAAGATTCAAACATACTTAAGTTTATTAGTTCAACTTACAAATTTATTTCTTTGACTTAATAAAAACAAAGAATGACCCAACTCATTGACATGTTTAATTTAGTACGTTTTTGGTTTCTTTATACTTAAATATGTTAGTTAAAATATTTGAATTGAGACTTATTTAGAATTGTATTATTCATTTACCAAATTGTTCCAAAACATTATAACTGTTAATACATTAACTTCAATTACATTTATATTTCATATCAACACAAATCATTTAAATATAACTTCTTTTATTGGATTTAATTTCAAATTCAGTTAATACATTCTTCCTTTTTTCTTTTTATATATTTGTTAAGTTATAACGATCAAATAAAAACTTCTTTAATGTTAATTTAGAAGAAATTCTCTTGGTCTAAACTTCATTTAGTTTATCACTTATAACTATAAAAGCAAAATTGTATAAAAAGTCATATTGACAAACATCACATGATAATGTTTTAGAATGTTGTACTTGTTGAACAGAAATAAAGATAAATTATTTGTTTAATACATTTAATATTCCTTTTAGAGTGTCTTACTCCATATTCTCTATATTTATTTTCTTCATTTAAATTATTGAAATAATTATAGATTCTATAATAACAACTCTAATATTACCACCTTATGTTCATAATCATAATTGGAATAAACTAGATATAATGTAACTTTCTTTTGTATAATAGTTTAAGTGTCTTTGACAGAATTCTAAAAACAGGTTATAAAAAGAAATTTATCTTTCAATTCTTTTAAAAATTCAACTTCTTATTATTATTCTATTGGTTTTTCTTTTCAATCCATTATTATATCTTCTAATTGATTTAAAATAAATACACCATTATTTATTTAAAAAAAAAAACAAATTCCTGTTATCAAGAAAAAAGACATAAAACCAAACATAAAATTTTTAAATAATTTCAATATCTTTCATTCATTCTTCTATTTCTAAAATCTAGTTTATTACTTGTTCAATTCTTTGTATTAAAAATAATTATAACACATATTAAAACTTGAAAAACTTTTTTATTTGAATAATTATTTTCTTGTTGAAGTTCTTTTATTGTCTTTAAAAAAAATGAATAATTTATGTATTTTATAATAATTTTATTCAATAATCTATTGTAATTGTTATCATCAAAAATTAATCATCAGAATCATCATCGTCATAAGAATCTCGTTCTCGAGAAAACATTCCACCACTGAACTTTGGATGCCTTTTTTCTTTTGGGTCTGACTTCATTGTTGTCTCAACGGCACCAACACGAGATAATGCCCATTCAAGGTCGTCACAAGTCATGTTATTTCCACCAAACTCAGCCAAACCAATAAACTGTTTAACATGGTTTGTGTTTCTATAAACAATTAAAGTAGGAAGAAGTTTATCTGGATAATCAGGAATTGCCAAATGGCTTAAAATCTTAACAAATTTTGTACTTCTTTTCTTACGAGCTAATTCATTCAACCTAGCACTCAAAATATCACATCCTTCAATCCCATTTTTATATAACAAAACTACAACATAACATTCTTTTGATGCTTCAGTAACTTCTTGTTTATATTCACCAGCAGTAAGTTCAACTACTTCTTTATACTTATTTTTCTCCGCAATAGCTCTCATTTCTGCTAATCTTTTTTCTTTAATTCTTTGAAGTTCTTCATCACTATCATCATCTTCTAATAATTCATCAATCTCTTGTAATGATTTGTCTTCTTTGGCATTATGTTCGACAACAGGTGCCTCTTTATACAATATATTTCCTTCATCATAAAGTTTTTGTTCTTCTGGACTTAGTGCTGCTTTATTAACTTTTGCAATAGCGTCTTGCCACTCTGTAGTTTCTCTTTTTCTTTCAATTCCATTAACAAGTTGTTTTTCTACTGATGATGTGTTCATTCTAAATTAACAGTTCACCTCTTTCAGTTTTTAATAAATACATTTTTACTATTCTTTTTATTATTTTTGTTAGAATGTTTTTCCTAAAAATATATGTTAGAACTTCATTAATTATTCTAAGTTTACATTTATTTTAAATCTTCTTAAATTGAAATAAAACAATTATTAAATTTATACATTTTAAACGTATACTCACTTTTTATTTATAGATATCCTCTTCCAATCAAAATAACTTCTGGTAA